>NC_057803.1:677519345-677531923 GCF_018294505.1 Triticum aestivum
ATACCTGATTTGAGTTAGACTCTGGTCTTGACTATTTTATGTAGGTGGCAACTGACAAGAGTTTCAGTCTAGCTCATCTGAAGTTTCTCTGTATGCAGGAGGGCGAGCTGGAGGAGCTTGAGAAGGGCGTGGAGCCTATGTGGGAGCGCTTGGTCCACCCACTCAAGCGCATCGTCGACAGGCTGAACGTCGTTGACCACATCAAGGCCGTCAAGGACTCGCCCGACCTCCGTGCCGCCGTCGAGGATATCCAGGTAGTCTCTTCTTCTGTCACACTGCCTGTGATCTGGACGAACGAAGTCGTTGATTGGTTAGCGCATCATCAGATGATGATGTTGTCTTTGTATTTCTTCTTACTCCATGAATTAATCTTGATGAATGATGCTTGTTTTGCACAAGCTGACAAGGACACTAGCTAGAGCGCACTCCCGCTCCTCTTCTTGCATGCAACATAATTTGAAATTCATTCAGTTCCACTGTGTGTAAATTCATTCAGTTTCTGAATGTAAATTTAGCGCACAAAAATGACCATCCCAATTCTGAATTACTGAAATGATATCCTATATTAATGTTCCTACAGAGTAAATATCACCATTGGGCATGAAATGAACATTCCAGTAGCTTAAATGGAGTAGCTTAAAATTAACTGAAACCATTTGTGCTTGGAGTGATTAAAATTAAGTTGTGCCAAATTGTTGTTGCTGCTGTCGTATTGATTCTTCTGTAATCTCTGTTGTTGCCTCTGTCAAACTGATGCTATGAACAAACACCAAGGAATACGTCAAACTGCTGTAGTTTATGATGTTATTGTTGACCTGCTGTTAATGTTGTTATTGACCGGTTGTTGATGCTGTTGTTGACCTGTTGTTGATGCTGTTTCAGGAGAAGAAGGACCTCCTGTTGATTCCCGTAGGATGCGCCCACACCCGCCCCTGGATCGATGCTGCTGGAAACGCCCCTAGATCGCTGCTGCTGCTGGACCTGACCTGGGCGCGTGGAGGACAAGCATGCACGCCTGGGTGGAGGAGGAGCAGGGCCTGGAGCAGCGGAGGAAGACGGTGATGGGGATTTGAAATCCCCACCTGGTTGGAAGAATTTCCCCACCTGATAGCGATGTAATTTCGTGCGTTTTCACCTGGTCGGAAGGATTTCCCCATGGTTGAATACCTGATTTATACTGCCATGATTGTAAAGTACTTTGGTTGCCGTTTAAATATTTGTGTGTTATTGGCTCTGTTTGAATCAAGTTATTTGTTGTTGCGCAAATAGAGAAGTGACGTGCGGCACCAAAACAGCACACTTGGGTCCCATTTCACTAGTGGGTCCTTTAAAATGGGAAAGAAACAAAATAAAACTGACAAGTGGGACCTAATTGGATGACCTGACTAGTGGGACCTGGTTCAAAATGGATTGTAAAAAGGCTGAGGCCCAAATAAGAAATGGCAGCAAAAAGGCTAAAGGCCTAGAAATCAAAGGCTGAATTTGTTGGGCCAGACCCATGTAGCTAATAAAAGCACATGAAAAAAATACATTAAAAAGGCCGAATTGTTGGGCTAGGCCCATGTAGAAAATCGAATTGGACCGGGCTGAATCTTGTGCCACATCAGATTGCCACGCTGGATGCCTATGTGGCTTGGGGAGGTTGCTAGTGACCAAAACGCCATAGTAGACGTATTTTGGTCATAAACGTCTACGACCATTCCAGAAGAAAGGTCGCTATAGTCAGTTTACGACCGCCAACTTTTGACCTTATGTTTTTGGTCACAAAAAGGTCACAAATTGAAAACAGTGACCATTCAATGACCAATAGTGCTGATCACAAGTTGACATATTTCTTGTAGTACCCCCGCCATCTGCGCAGGTGTTGCTGCCGCGCACTTCGCCTGGGCCTATAGTGACTCACACGCCGCTTGGGCCCACGTCGCCCAGTACGCCGTCTCCCGGCCCGTTGTCACCCGGTGCCTCTTCGCCGGAGTTCGCTGGACCGGCCTCGCCTACTCTGGACGCCCCGCCTGCTCCGGTGGTTGTTGCTCCGCGGTGTCCACACACGCGCAGTCGCAGTGGCATCGCTCGTCCCAAGGAGCGCATGGACGGCATGGTCACATACCTTACTGCTTGTCTGGCTCATGTTGTGGATGATCCAACCGCCGAACCACGTAGTTATCAAGCCGCTATGAGTATCCCACACTGGAGGGCTGCTATGGAACAAGAATATCATGCTCTTATGCAGAATAAGACCCGGACACTTGTTCTACCTCCGTCTTGTGTCAACATCATCATTTCAAAGTTGGTTTTCAAGGTGAAGAAACATGCAGATGGTTCCATTGAGCGCTAAAGCGCGTCTTGTGGCTAAGGGTTTTAAAGAGCATCAGGGACTGGACTATGAGGATACATTTAGCCCCGTTGTCAAGCCTACCACTATTCGACTTCTTCTGTCTCTAGTAGTTTCTCGTGGATGGTCTCTCCGCCAGCTTGACGTGCAAAACGCTGATACGTCTCCGTCGTATCTACTTTTCCAAACACTTTTGCCCTTGTTTTGCTCTAACTTGCATGATTTGAATGGAACTAACCCGGACTGACACTGTTTTCAGCAGAACTGTCATGGTGTTATTGTTGTGTGGAAATAAAAGTTCTCGGAATGACCTGCAAATCCATGGAGCAACTTTTCAGAATTAATAAATAATACTGGCGAAATAATTAGCGTTATGGGGCCCACACCCAGGTCACGAGGGTGCGGGGCGTGCCCCCTCCCTTAGGGCGCGCCCCTACCTCGTGGCCCCCCTGGACGTCCACCGACCTCAACTCCAACTCCATATATTTTCTTTCACAGAGAAAAAAATAAGAGAAGAAGGATTCATCGCGTTTTACGATACGAAGCCACCGCCAAGCCCTAAAACCTCTTGGGAGGGCTGATCTGGAGTCCGTTCGGGGCTCCGGAGAGGGGAATCCGTCACCGTCGTCGTCATCAACCATCCTCCATCACCAATTTCATGATGCTCACCGCCGTGCGTGAGTAATTCCATCATAGGCTTGCTGGACGGTGATGGGTTGGATGAGATTTACCATGTAATTAAGTTAGTTTTGTTAGGGTTTGATCCCTAGTATCCACTATGTTGAGATTGATGTTGCTATGACTTTGCTATGCTTAATGCTTGTCACTAGGGCCCGGGTGCCACGATTTCAGATATGAACCTATTATGTTTTCATGATAATATGCGAGTTCTTGATCCTATCTTGCTTGTCTATAGTCACCTATTATGTGTTATGATCCGTTAACCCCGAAGTGACAATAATCGGGATACTTACTGGTGATGACCGTAGTTTGAGGAGTTCATGTATTCACTAAGTGCTAATGCTTTGGTCCGGTACTCTATTAAAATGAGGCCTTAATATCCTTTAGTTTCCATTAGCACCCCGCTGCCACGGGAGGGTAGGACAAAAGATGTCATGCAAGTTCTTTTCCATAAGCACGTATGACTATATTCGGAATACATGCCTACATTACATTGATGAACTGGAGCTAGTTCTGTGTCACCCTATGTTATAACTATTACATGAGGAATCGCATCCGACATAATTATCCATCACCGATCCAATGCCTACGAGCTTTTCACATATTGTTCTTTGCTTAGTTACTTTGCCGTTGGCACTGTTACCATTACTACAAAACTCCTACTGTTAATTTTGCTATTGTTACCGTTACTTCCATACTGCTTTGCTACTAAATACTTTGTTGCAAATACTAAGTTATCCAGATGTGGTTGAATTGACAACTCAACTGCTAATACTTGAGAATATTATTTGGCTCCCTTGTGTTGAATCAATAAATTTGGGTTGAATACTCTACCCTCGAAAACTATTGCGATCCCCTATACTTGCGGGTTATCAAGACTAGTTTCTGGCGCTGTTGCCAGGGAGCATAGCTCTATTCTTTGAGTCACTTGGGATTTATATCTGCTGATCACTATGAAGAACTTGAAAGATCAAAGAACTAAAATTTATCCCTCAACTACAAGGGGAGGTAAGCAACTGCCATCTAGCTGTACACTTGATTCTCCTTCCGTTATGAGTAAACTTGCGACACCTAAACCTGCTTCTGCTATTAATTCTGATATGTCGCATGTTATTGATGATGCCACTTCTGCTATGCATGATACTTGTGATGAAACTACTTCTATGCTTGATACTACTGTGCCATTAGGTGAATTTCTTGATGAACAACTTGCTATGGCTAGGGAGAATGAAATTATTGAAACTGGTAATATTGATGATGAAGATTCTCCCCCTAGATACGAATTGCATGTTGTTCCTGAGGGTTATGTTATGGATGAAGAAACTGCTAGAGATTTTCTTGCTTGCAATGATAGATCAGATCTTAAGAAATTATTAGTTAAACTAAAACAAAAGACTCTGAATGCTAGAATGAAACATGACCCTTATTTTGCTACTTCACCTATCTTTGTTACTGATAAGGATTATGAATTCTTTGTCGATCCTGAGATTATTACTTTAGTTGAATCTGATCCTTTCTATGGCACTGAATCTGAAACTGTAGTGGCACATCTTACTAAGTTAAATGATATAGCCACCCTGTTTACTAATGATGAGAAATATCACTATTATTATATCCTTAAAATATTTCCTTTCTCATTAAAGGGTGATGCTAAGACATGGTTTAATTCTCTTGATCCTGGCTATGTGCGTAGTCCCCAGGATATGATTTACTACTTCTCTGCTAAATATTTCCCTGCTCATAAGAAACAAGCTGCCTTAAGGGAAATATATAATTTTGTGCAAATCGAAGAAGAGAGTCTCCCACAAGCTTGGGGAGGCTTCTCCGATTACTTAATGCTTTGCCTGATCATCCTCTTTAGAAAAATGAAATGCTTGATATCTTCTATAATAAACTAACCGATGCTTCCAAGGACCATCTGGATAGTTGTGTTGGTTGTGTTTTCAGGGACAGACATTCGACCAAGCTGAATTGCTATTAAACAATATGTTGGCCAATGAAAATAATTGGGCACCTCCTGAACCAACACCTAAGCCAACTCCGAAGAAAAGAGGTGTTCTATTTCTCAGTCCTAAAGATATGCAAGAGGCAAAGAAATCTATGAAAGAGAAAGGTATTAAAGCTGAAGATGTTAAAAATTTACCTACTGTTGAAGAAATTCATGGCCTCAATATACCACCTAAAGAAATACAAGGTCTTGATAACCCGACACAGGTAGTGAAGGTAAACTCTCTTTATAGATATGATAAAGTTGAAATCCCGTCTACTAAGTTTGCTAGCCAATGCTTAGATGAATTTGATGATTTTATGGATAAACAAGCAAATTTCAATGATTATGTTAGTAGACAATTGAAAAAATAATGCTTGTATGATTGTACGCTTGAGTGATTATATGTCTAGAGTTAAGGGTGAACTTAAACTCACTAGTAAACATGTTTCTATGGTCACTACTCAAGAAGAACAAGTACTTAAGGCTCGGAATGAATTGCTCGATGAACTAAATAATAAACATGACTTTGCTGTTAGAGTGGCTACTAGAACTGGTAAAATGACTGAGGAACCTTTGTATCCTGAAGGCCACCCTAAGAGAATTGAACAAGATTCTCAAAAAAATAATTTAGAGGCTCCTAGTCCTTCTAAAAAGAAGAAAAATAAAAATGATAGGACTTTGCATGCTTCTAGTGAATCTAGTGTAGAAACACCTAAGAATCCGAATGATACTTCTATCTCTGATGCTGAAACACAATCTGGAGATGAACATGAACCTAATGATAATGCTAATAATCATGTTCAAGTAGATGCTCAACCTAGCAACACCAATGATATAGAAATTGAACCTGTTGTTGATCTTGATAACCCACAATCAAAGAATCAATGTTATGATAAGAGAGACTTTGTTGCTAGGAAGCATGGTAGGGAAAGAGAACCATGGGTTCAGAAACCCATGCCTTTTCCTCATAAACCATCCAAGAAAAAGGATGATGAGGACTTTGAGCGCTTTGCTGAAATGATTAGACCTATTTTCTTACGTATGCTCTTAACTGATATGCTTAAAACAAACCCTTATGCTAAATACATGAAAGATATCACTACGAATAAAAGAAAAATACCGGAAGCTAGAATTTCCACCATTTTTGCCAACTATACCTTTAAGGGTGGAATACCTAAGAAACTTGGTGATCCCAGAGTACCCACTATACCATGGTCCATCAAAAGAAATTATGTTAAAACTGCTTTATGTGATTTAGGAGCCGCTGTTAGTGTTATGCCTCTTTTCTTATACCGTAGACTTGAATTAAATAAGTTGACACCTACTGAGATATCTTTGCAAATGGCTGATAAATCAACAGCTATACCTGTCGGTATTTGTGAGGACGTGCTTGTTGTTGTTGGAATGTTACTATCCTAACAGACTTTGTAATTCTTGATATTCCTGAGGATGACAGTATGTCGATTATCCTTGGTAGACCCTTCTTAAATATTGCAGGTGCTGTTATTGATTGCAACAAATGCAATGTCACCTTTCATGTTAATAGTAATGAGCATACAGTACACTTTTCGAGGAAACAACCTCAAGTTCACGGCATAAATTCTATTGGGAAAATTCCATCAATAATTATTGAAGGTTTTAAATTTCCTCTTCCAACTGCAAAGAAAAAGTACGATATTCTTATTATTGGGGATGTTCATATCCCCGTTGAGGTAACCTAGTGTCACTTCGAAATTTATCCAATTTCATGTGATTTGTAATGAGTTTGTTAACAAGACTTGATCAACCTTGTTAGTGGATTCCTTTTTATGAGCATGAGATGGATGAAGTTAGAAGGCACAACCTTCTGTACCCTCTCTTTACTTTATGTTACTTATAATAAATAAAGTAGAAATAATATATTTTGCTTGTTTTCTGAATTATCGATGCAATAAAAAAATATCCCGAAAATAAAAGTTCTCCAAATGCCATGCCAATTTAATATTATTTTTTCTGGAATATTTGAGAATATCTGGCACTGAGAACACAGCAGGGGAGCAAGCACCTGGCCACGAGGGTCCAGGGCGCGCCAACCCCTACAGGGCGCGTCCCCCTGCCTCGTGGGCCCATGGTGGCTCCTCTCCACTTATTCCTGCACCCACACACTTCTTCTTCCTCCCAAAAAAGTCACTATCTAGCTCAAGCACGAGTTCTAGCTCGTTTTGCTGCCATTTTCGATCTCCTTGCTCAAATCTCCATTCACAAAACTGCTTTGGGGGATTGTTCTTTGGTATGCGATTCCTCCAATGATCCAATTAGTTTTTGTTCTAGTGCTTTATTCATTGCAAATTCTTGCTGCTTAGGTGACCCTATTCTTGAGCTTGCATGTTAAATTTATGAGGTCCCAAGTAATTCTAATGCATGATAGAGGCTCTAGGCACTTGTGGGAGTAGTTTCTATCAATTATATTGAGTTTGTTTCACTTTTGTTTTGAGTCACTAAAAATTTTCAGAAATTTTGCAGAGGAAGAAATATGTTCAGGAAAATGTACCAAGGTGGTTCTTCAAGGAAGAAAGGACCTAGGTTCGCAATACGTGAGCAAGATGATGAACCACCAAGGGTAGCTGACGTGCGGCCTTGTGAATGGCCGTCTGAGGAGTTTATGGTCAAAGCGGGCACCAAGGATGAATTTGATGCATATGTGCGTAATGCTGACCTTGAGGAATTCATGAAAGATAAGTGCCTCAATACCAATATTTAACTGATTCATTTGTGAGAAGGTTTAAATTTACATCCTTGTGCAATTCTCAAAGTGTCATGTTTGATATTTATGATAAATCATATACCATGGACCTAGAAGATTTTACTACTGCTTGTAAACTCCCGCAGTGGGGAAGTGTTAATGAACCTCGTAAATCTGAATATAAAGACTTTCTTGCTAGTATTACTGTGGGAGAATCTAGAGAAATAGCACAAGCTACCATAGGGAGCATTCATCACTACTAGAAAAAGGGCTATAGATGGGATTGACACTAATGGCGCACCAGACAAGGGGTGCGCCATTAGTATATACTAATGGCGCACCACCTTCTGATACGCCATTAGAGTTGAAACTACTAATGGCGCACCTGGCCCAAGGTGCGCCATTAGTATCAAAAAAAAATTTGAACTAGTGCGCCTGTCCAAACATACTAATGGCGCATCCAGACTCAGTGCGCCATTACTAGTTGTAACTAGTACTAGCGCACCTGTCGGAAAGTGCGCCACTAATGTTGTTTTTTTATTATATTTTTTATTCCTTTTTTGGCAATACTACTAATGGCGCACTGTTCAACCGTGCGCCATTACTAGTTTAAACTAGTAATGGCACATTGTGGAACAGTGCGCCATTAGTATGTTTTTTTTTGCAAAACTACTAATGGCGCACTGCCAGAAGGTGCGCCATTAGTAACCTGGATTACTAATGGCGCATTTAGTGTTGGTGCGCCATTAGTAAGTGGGCAGCAACAAGATATTTTGGACAGCCTCTCCTACCCACACTCACTTTCTCCCCACTTCATTCTCTCCACCTCCTCCTTGTCTCGGGTGCCTCCTCTTTTTCACCTCATTTCCACCATAGATTCATTCAAATTAAGTGGTTAAATTACCTTGTTTTGATAGGTAAGTAAGGGGGGAAGCTATATTTATGTTGTTCTCCCTACAACAATGTGCACATGCACTTTTTATGGCATAGCTAGATCTATGTATGTTCGTGGTGTTGCATATGTTTGTGGTGTTGCATATGTGTTTGTGTTTGGAGGTGTACCAGTATTTGAAATGCGATAGTTGCCAATATTTTGCCGGAATGTTGATTCATTTCCGTTTCGGCGAGAATTTTGGCATTAAGCATTCTGTTTGGTCCTATTTTTAGGGAAAGTCATGCCAAATTTTTTCTTGGTTCTAAAATATCGTTTTGCTCTACCCCGCAGGCGACCATGGTCCGCACGATGACCGAAGGCATCGTGAATAGGTTTTTGAGGTCCGCGAAGGCCGAGATGCTTCAAAAGAACGAGATGGAGATAAGATGTCTGTGTCGAAGATGCAAGCTAAAGAGCCTTATTGCGGACCCGGATTCCGGGCAGGTGCGGGACCACCTGCTCTTGCGTGGTTTCATGGATGGCTATCGGTGGCAAGGTGATGAAGATGACTACGAATTCGTCCATGGGGGCCGGGCAAGAAATGAGGAAGGGCAGCAAGACAACCACCGCGACTCGGGCGGGCGAGAAGACGAAGAATCCCCAGGAGATGATCACGACGGTGATGCTGTACACAGTCATCATGTAGAAGATGCAGGACATGATGATGAGGAAGATGCCGGAGCAGACGACGGGCATGATCATGAAGATGATGATGCCGGCGGAGCAGACGACGCTGGACCATCGATGGGCTGGGTGCAGGACCCTCATATTCAAGAGCTGCTTCTCAAGCAGACGGATGACGCAAGAGCTGCCGCCCGAGAGAAAGCCAAGATGGATCAACTTGAGTTAGACGCGGTTACTCCATTGTATGAAGGATGCAGGCCCGAGGATACCCGCCTGAAAGTAACGCTCATGGCTCTGGAGATGAAGGTAAAACACAAAATGACCGACGCATGCTTCGACGAGAACATGTCATTCTGGCACGAACGTCTTCCCAAGGGGAACAAGTGCCCGACCAGTTTGGAGGAGGCGAAGAAAATTGTGTGTCCTCTGGTTTTACCGCACGTGAAATACCATGTGTGCATGAACAATTGCATCATTTATCAGGACGAGCACGCGGAGTCTACCATATGTCCGGTTTGTGTGGATGTACACCTTCCCCCCTGGTTGTGCATGAAGAGGAAGCACACATAGCACCTGGCCTGTGTTTGTGTGGATGTACACCTTCCCCCTGGTTGTGCATGAAGAGGAAGTACATTCACATGAGTATGCTAATTGAAGGGCCGAAACAACCAGGGAACGACATCAATCTGTATCTAGGGCTGCTGAAAGAGGAGCTTGACACGTTGTGGAAAACGCCAGCCAATATGTGGGACACCGCAGAGAAAGAATATTTCCCTATGAGAGCCGCACTGCTCACGACGGTGCACGACTATCTCGGTTACGGATATCTCGCGGGGCAGGTAGTCCACGGATTTTCTGGATGCGTAAGGTGCATGGATGACACAACGTATCGCCAGCTAGATAGAGATCCCGGGTCTTTGAAAACCATGTTCATGGGACATCGAAGGTGGCTTCGCGATGATGACTCGTGGAGGAAACGCAAGGATCTGTTCGATGGTGAAACCGAACCCCGAAAACGCCCGTGTACGAGGAGCGGCGAGGAAATAGACAAGTTGTTGAAAAATTGGAAAGACTGCCCACTACCGGGAAAGAAGCAAAAGGCGCCAGAGCCGGGAAAGAAGCGAAAGGCGCCAGAGCCGCTGCTGAAGGTATGGAAAACGAGGTCTGTTTTCTAGGACTTGCCGTACTGGAAGATCCACCGTGTGCCTCACATCCTTGATATCATGCATATCACGAAGAACGTGTGTGAGAGTCTGCTTGGTACCCTGCTCAACATGCCAGAGAGGACCAAAGATTGGCCGAAAGCAAGGGCAGACTTGAATCACGCTAATGATGATGATGATGATGATGATGATGATGATGATGATGATGATGATGACGATGAGGCGAAGCAGGACACAGTAAGTCGTCGCAAAGGCAAAAAGGCCAAGAAGACCGGAAATGACTACCCTCCCGCGTGCTTCACTCTAAGTCAGGAGGAGATCGAGCAGTTTTTCACCTGCCTCCTAGGAGTAAAACTTCCTTACGGTTACGCGGGGAAGATAAGCAGATACCTAGACCCAGCGAAGCAGAAGTTCAGTGGGATGAAGTCTCACGACTGTCACGTGCTGATGAAGCAGATACTTCCAGTTGCAATCCGTGGGATCATGGACGTGCACGTCCGTGAAACGCTATTTGGCCTATGCAACTTTTTCGACGTCATCTCTCAGAAGTCGATTGGCGTGAGGCAACTCAGAAGGCTACAGGAAGAGATCGTGGTGATACTATGTGAGCTTGAGATGTACTTCCCGCCTGCATTCTTCGACGTTATGGTGCATCTGCTGGTCCATATAGTGGAGGATATCATCCAACTTGGGCCGACGTTCCTGCACAGCATGATGTCGTTCGAAAGGATGAATGGTGTCATCAAAGGATACGTTCGCAACATGTCACATCCAGAGGGAAGTATAGCCAGGGGCTTTCTGACTGAAGAGTGCATCTCCTACTGTACGAATTATCTAGGCATCGAGAACCCCGTTGGTCTGCCCGTCAACAGGCACCTCGGTAGGCTCGCTGGATGGGGTCACCGTGAGGGTCGCCACGAAATGCATGTCGACTTAGAGGGTCGACTCGCTGACTTTGAAAGAGCAAACCTAGTCGCGCTACAACACATAGACGTGGTCGATCCTTGGGTGGTAGAGCACAAAACCTTTATTAAGAAGACGTACAATGACCGAGGCCAACAGAGGATGGACGGAGATATAATCAAAGAGCACAACTCATGTTTCACGCGTTGGTTCAAGCAGAAGCTTCTGTCGTACCCTTTACATGAGGATTCTTCCGCGGAAGAACAACTCATATTCGCCTTGTCACAGGGCGCCGAGCACAACCTGATGACCTATGAGGCGTACGATATCAACGGCTACACATTCTACACCGAGGCCAAGGACATGAAGAGTGATGGTTATCAGAACTCCGGGGTAACGATGGAATCCTACACCGGTAATGACAAGGACAGATACTACGGAAGGATCGAGGAGATCTGGGAGCTGAGCTACGCTAGAGAGAAGGTCCCGATGTTCCATGTCAGATGGGCGAAGAGCGTCCTAAAAGAAGACCGGTATTTCACCACCATGGTTATACCCGAAGCCAAATCCAAGACCGCGGGCGCAAACGTCACTGCGAAAAATGAGCCATGGGTACTGGCTTCCCAAGTTGACCAATGCTTCTTCATTACCGACCCATCAAAGCCCAGTCGTGTTGTCGTGAGGAGAGGCAAAAGGAAGATCATCGGAATGGATGGAGTATACCATGAGCAAGACTTTGACAAGTACGGCGACCCGAGGATCGAACATGACGACGATGATGAAGTAGCAGCATACACCACAAGAAGAAGCAGGACCACCCTACCTAAAGGACGTCCGTTCCACAGAAGAACTCCATTTGCGAAAAAGAAGGGCAAGAAGATTGTGAACAGATAGCTAGCTAAGATCGATTGTATTTAAATCGTTGCCTTCATTTCTCGATTGTATTTCATGGCACTTTTTGAACTATCATGAATATTTTTAAATTTCATGGACACTCGATCTCGATCCCCCTCCATCTCGATCGCTATCCCACCTCGCCAGATCCGGTCCCCCTCGCCGCCGAGCACCCCCCGGTCCACCGGCCGACGCCGCCGACCCCCCGCACCCTCGATTCCCCTACTCAACCGCCGCCGCCGACCCCCCGCACCCCTCCCCTACTCAACCGCCACCGCCGACCCCCCGCACCCCCGGCACCCTCCCCCGCTCCACCGGCATTACTGTTTGATGAT
>NC_057803.1:677532360-677562338 GCF_018294505.1 Triticum aestivum
TAAAAAATTATTACTGTCTTATAAAAAAAATATTACTGTTATGATTTAAACAAGTTTGAACATATTTAAACACAAATAAGTATCAAACAGCATTTTAAATGCATAAAAAAAATTGTGGAGCCTGGGAATCGAACCCAGGACCTCCTGGTGTGAGAACTGGTTGCTGACCAGTCGAGCTAGTAGAGGGAGCTTGATGTGGATCAGGTCAGGTGGAAGATAACCTGTTGGCTCGAGCTGAAAAAAAAATACTAATGGCGCACCAGGGCGAGGTGCGCCATTAGTATGGATGTACTTATGGCGCACCAAGGTGTGGTGCGCCATTAGTATTGTGCAGCCCCCATCCATACTTCCTCCCCGGCCCAAACCTATCCCCTCTCTCTCCCTCGCCCTCGCCCTCAATCCCCTTCCCCTCTCCTCTCCCGACGCCGCTGCCCCGCCGCCTCGACACCGCCCCGACGCCGCCTCGACGCCTCGACGCCCGCCCCGCTCCTCCTCCGGCGCCTCTCCGCCCATCCCAAGCCCAAGGCCGCTCCACCTCCACCTCCTCCGCATCCGCCGTAGGACGAGGGCGCCGCAGCGTGGGCCCGTCGCGTGGCCGCGCTCTCGCTGCTGGGGCTCACCGGCGCCGTCGCCGGCAGCGCCTTCAGCGACCTCATCGTCCGCAGCAAAGGAGCCCCTCCATCGCCCGCAGCCAAGGAGTCGAGTCGACCGCCGCCGAGGAGCCGCGTCGCCAACCGCCAGCGTGGAGTCGACCGTCGCCGAACAACCCCGCCGTACTTCCTCAAGATCCAGGGCGCTGTAGGTAAGATTCAGGCCGATATGGTCACTCCTCTGCTTCTCTGACTACCGGTAGTGCCACCTGAAGCTTCGATCCAACGTAGGGTGACACCGTCTGCAACCAAGGAGCCACCTAGCCCTCTACATCAAGAAGTTCTGCTTCCCTTTGTCTTGCTTCGCCCCCAAATCCAGCCCGTGCAGGTAAGCATGAAAATAGATCCCTTTTTTCTTTTCCACTTCATATGTTATTTCTGGTTTCCCCGTGAATGTGATTGCCCATTAAATCTTGTTGGCTCAACGATGAACTAAACAAGATCATGTCAGTTCGTTTGAGATTGGAGATTTCACAGTGCTAACCATCCATCTCTCATGTTATAATTAGGGTAAATTAAGTATTTAGTTGATTTCTGGACAGACTGAAGTATATACATTTTACTAACCAGTGTTATGTGCTATGTTATTATATGTTTATGTAATTCTTCTAGTCCCATCTACATTGTTTATTCACATAGCTATATTGCAACTCTTTGTTCTCGATTAGCACCGTCAAGTTATTTTAATGTTGTTTTTGTTGCTGTTGATTTGGGATGTGTTCTTAATCGCAACTTTGATTAGAGCACTTGGTGTTCAGTAGTTAATCCCTTGTGTACTGCCTCTTGCACGCTCCAAAAGCTATGTAGGCTAATTCAATTTAAATTTTGTACTTGGGACTGAGTACATCGTCTTACTATGGCCTCTGATGATTAAAAAAATATGATGATTACTTAGGCTGCGTTTGACTACTCTGTATTTTTGGAGTTTTAAAACAATACCATGGTTTTTGAAAAAATCCCAGTTTTAAATACTTTGACGTGTTTGGTTTTGACAAATACTTTAGTTTTACAAACCGTGGTATATCTAAAACCATGGTTTTTTTGCTGTATCTAAAACAGAGGTCTCAACCTCTTTTTTGTAAACTGAGAAACACTTGCTCGAGTCCATCTTCTTCCGGTACTCCTCACCCATCTCTTCCGCAGCCACAAAATTAAGATTACCACCTAGGAAGCTTGACTACTCTGTCGCTGCTGTCTTCAATCGTTGGCTATTGTTCTAGTGCAACAAGAAGCAGCCTGTACAGTAGATAGTACTAGAGGTTCAGTCCTATCGGATGGTGCGTGTACACGTACAAAAAAATTAGCGAAGGCTTAGACCCTGGAGTAGATCGATTGATAATGAGCAGAGTTATACATAGCAGTCCTAGAGTATGTCGATGGGGGAGTTATGAGCTGTTTACTGGTACTGCTACACAGTTCACTTTTTCGCCGTAACATAGATGGCGATGTTAGTTTTATTGCGTTGGGCTGTGGGGATTTTGAGCTATTTTCTGACATGTCTTCTTTTAGTGTACTTGTCTCCCCGCTTGTTGGTTACTTCTCATGGTTAGAAGATGTGTTGTAGCTTTTCTTAGACTTGTACTGTAAATGGATTTGGTTGTAATAGAAATGACATTTTCTCTACTCAAACTCATTATATTGGAATTATTTGAAGATGTGTGGTGTTAGCCTATCGGTAATAATTATGTGTTAGTGTGAGTTTATTCTTCATGTGAGCATTCTGATTTTATTTCTCTGGATTCAAGCAATGGGTTTGGACTTGCAAGATTCAGTTCACAAGTACTTGTGGGCTTTGGCTTTTAGCCTAATGAGGTCTCTTACTTGTGACAGTTCAGTTGTCAGTGTAATATGTTAGAAACTGCTACTATGTCTCTAGAAGAATCATCACTCTTTACATACTTATTAGAAACCCGTTTATTTCATCTGGTGAGACTTGTCTGTCTTCAGGCTCTGCTGCCGCAGGGCTGTTAGACATGAGCAGCCGCCAATTAATTCTGCTCCTGGTGTTCCCCACTTGCAGTTAATAAGAAAGTATTTTGGTTTTGCAAGATTCTGTGTTTTACTACTAGCACAATTATGCATTGTCTTGTGTCTGCTCAGAACACGAATGACCTTCCTTTAATTGGCACACCCTCTGTTCCTAAATATGAGATGTTTTCACAGTTCAACTAAACTGTCAAAACGTCTTACATTTAAAAACAGAGGTAGTACTTGCTAAGTTACGACACCCTCCATTCCAAAATACTCGTCTTGGTTTTAATTCAGATTTGAACTAAAACAATAAAAGCAAGCAGAATTCTAATACACAACAAAGTTATTCTGATCCAGTATTACTTGTAGTGGTTTGTCCAAAATGTTGAATGATACTGCTTGGAGATGCATATATTGTTTCACCTCTTCACATGCCAATGTATTTTCCATGTTGTGATGAAGGCCTTTTTTGCCTTGTCCACTCGAGAGGCCCTTGAGTTTGCTGGAATGTCGATTAACTTCCGTTCCAGCAAATTTGGGTACTCCATATGTCCTATTTTCAGCAAAGGTCATGCTGAAATTTTCCGTGAATTTTAGCATGACTTTGCTAAAAATAGGACATATGGGGTACTTGTGACTAATGCATGGGCCGGGGTACTTGTGACTAATGATGAAAGCTTAGGCTTTTAGGGTGCCTCGGCATCGAAAAACCCTCAATGATAAAAGCTTAGCTTTTAGGATGCCTCGGTGTCGACAAACCCTAAATGATGAGACCATGATCTTGTTCCTTGACAATAACCAACTTTGTTCCTATTTAGAGAGAAACATGGCCAACTCCAATGAGGCCGGGGGTTCGGGCGGCAAGGCATTCTGGAAGTTGTCCCAGGAGATGGAGGAACAACCTCACTTGTATGAGGATGCTGCCTTCCCCACCGATCCTGAGACCACTGATGGTACCGCCGAGGATGACCCCACTGATGCCACCACTGTTGGTGCCGCCGAGGATGCCACCACTGATGATGGCGGCGCACGCACAGATGGCAGCCAACTGAAGAGGCAACGGAAGGACCGGCGCCCGACCGTGCTCCGCACCCTCAAGGAGGAAGTTACTGAAGTGGACTCCGACGGGAATCCAACAGCGCCCGAACGAATAGTCAAGGGGTACTCGCTTCAGCTCGGGTGCATTCTCCGGAGCACCGTCTCGATCAACATCGAGAACCTGAGGCATCCTGACCAAGGGAATTTGCGCAACCTCCTCTTCACGAAGCTGCACGAACGATACAAGTTCCCCGCTGAATTTGAAAATAGAAGCCTCAAAGGGAATAAAGTGAACAATGCAGCCCTCACGAAGATGAGCAAGGCCCTGTCTACTTGGAAAAGCAATGTGAATAGAATGGTCGAGAAAGGTGAGAATTATGAGGAGATCAAGGAGAAAAATCCTTCGATCACCGAAGATGACTACAACGACTTCAAGATCAATTGCTCGAGCACCGCAAACTCCGAATCAAGTCAGTGGGGGAAAGAAATGCGGGAGTTGAACTTAGGGGAACACAAACTCGGTCCCGGCGGTTACAGAGTGGCGGAGCCTATATGGGACAAGGAGGACGCGGAGCGTGCCGAGCAAGGCCTACCGCCCCGCTTCGAGAAATACAGCGGTAACAAGCAGACCAGGAACTATGTCAGGGCCCGGTACAAGGAGGACCCGATAACAAAGGAGCTTACCACGGATCCGAAGACCAGGGCGCTTGAGCTTGTTCTAGTAAGGAATACACCCCCGCATAATTAGCTCCATATGGTTGCATTCTAATTAATGAAGCCAAATTTCTAAATGGTTCACATTCCTTCTGCAGGCGACTGAAAGCAGTAGCGCGGGGTCGACTAAGAGCAACCCTTGGGACACCACTCTAAATAGGGCGTTGAATGTAATGAAGAACAAGGATAAGCTCAGTAAGCCGACGTCAGCTAGTCGTGTGGCCGGCAAAGGCTTGTCCACAAAACGGGGGTCATACTATACCGCTGGTGTGCGGAAGGAGAAAAAGACCATCTCGGAAAGCCAGGCGCGTGAGGTTCAAGAACTCAAGGCACAGGTGGCGCGGATTCCGGAGATTGTCCAAGAGCAAGTGCAACAACAACTCGGAGCGACGATCACCGCCATTGTGCCTACCTTGATCCAGGGGTTGAGTGCATGGATTGCGGGCGGCCAACAGGGGCCGCCCCCGATTCCTAGCTTCACGGCCAGCAACTCGCAGAATGCGATGGCGGGGCCATTGGTGTCTCCGGCGGAGGCGGCATTGGTGTCTCCGACGCCGGCACGAGAGCTTAATGCACTCGGGTGTACGCCGGCCGGCACCTCTGCAGCAAGCAGCCCCTCCGTCAACTGCACGCCCGCCGTTGGCGGTGCCTCGACATTAGCCGAGCTCGACGCCATCATCACGGTAACTAATTAAGCCTCTCTCGGCCGAGGACTTCATCTCCTTGCCTTTGACTGGGCATCCCTGACGCCCTACATGTTGTCGCAGGGCGCCGCCAACGTTCTGTGCACTCTCCTGCACTTTGTGAACAACGAGTTGGTCGATGTCGCCAAGGGCAAAATCGTTCAACCGGGCAACCCCTTGTTCCATGGTACCCAGATGCCACCCAACTTGTTTAGGGTTGAACTGGTTCGGGTGCTGCCAGGCTACAATGAGTTGTTACCTCCGATTCGACCCGTCGGGGCTGACGACGATGACGTGATGACCCTCAGCGCCTGCCTGAGCTGGCCCCTGCTTTGGCCAAAGAGCCAGATTCGTTTGGGGGCAGGGGACACCACCCCAAAGACAACACCGCCAGTCGTGCCGGCGCCAAGTCGGCCCCATGGCAAGACCGCTGCAACGGTGCCAGACATCCCTATGCCACTGGATCCAAACACGCATATGGCACAGGATCAGAACAACGACGACGACGATACATTTGGCAACGTCGATCAGTACTTTGCCGAACATGGGTACGATGGCGACTTCATGGGGCCTCCTTCTAAAGAACCCAACCCAACAAAATACGTGCGCGATCTAGCTGGTACCGCGGAGAAGCCAAGTTGCAACAGGCGTCGTCTGCCGTTCAGCTCTCAGGAGACGCCTCCAGCTGCCGACTTCACCGAGCCTCAGATAGGCGGGGTGCAAAATATTATCAGCCCCAACACACTCAAGAAGGCGGTCTGTGAGCAGAACTCGGTCCCATTACAGGAGAAGAAGAAAGCACGCAAAAGAAAGACTAACAAGGGTGCGAGCCAGCCGGCACCGAGTATGATCCGTGCTCAGGACGGGCCACCTTCACCTAAGGATATCTCGAGGAGGGTGCATGTGGCGGGTAGGGCGATGCTATCGACAAATATGCTCAATGCTGCAACTGGTGCTATGCGGAGTCTGCATGACAGTGTTCTTTCTTTGGAGAAGTGGCGTCTCAGAGAGAAGGATGTGGCATACCCGGTTTTCACGGCCAAGGTGCCAGAGGGCAAGGGCTTTGTGGATAACTCCATCGGGCGTACGACCGTCCTGCGGTTTGATGACATCCACGCTATGTTGAACCTTCATCCGCTGCACTACACCTTCGTTCGGCTATTTTTGCTGAGTATGGAGATGCGGATCATTCGCGACAAGACCCCGGACATCGTGATAGTCGACCCCTTCTACATGCGTGCCAAGATCTTGGGCAGCGCTGGGGACCGGCAAGTCGCGAGTTCTTACCTCGAAGGCGTCATTCTGGCAAACCAAGATAAGGATAACTTCCTCGTGCCTTACTTTCCCGAGTAAGTCCTCCCCTCAACCGGCCCGTAACATATGAATTCTTAGATTTCGATTGTTTTTCTTTTAACATTCCGTGTTTTCTGCAGTGACACACATTGCACGCTCATCCTCCTAAGCCCCAAATATTCCATGGCCACGTATTTCGACCCGGACCGTCAGTCGAACGTAGACTACACAAATGTCAAGAAGGTTCTTAATGATGTTCTCCCCGGCTACGCCAAATTTGGAGGCACCTTCACCAGGCCTATTCGTAAGTACGGCAAGCACGTGTTCTCCCACAATACGATGTTCTGCTGCGTCAAGCAGCCGCCTGGCGGTCGGAAGAGTACCTACTACGCCATCCATCACATGCGGGCGATCGTACGTGACCATCATCAACTTCTGCTACCGAGTAAACTCAAAGATTGGGCCGCGAGCGTGTCCGCAATCCAGGACGCGGACATCAGACAAGAATTCTTTCGCATCCAGTCGGAGTTTGCGGAAATCATCCATCAAGATGTCCTTCGTACCTCAGGGCAGTTCTACCTTAGAAATCAACCGTCAAACAGTGACATTGACACAATGCTACAAATGCAGGCTGACAACGCCCGTTCTTTCATGACTCCCATGATAGACGGCGGCTTCATCCACGCTCCGGTCCCTTGAGTCGAGTATAAAGCAGTGATGCTGTGTCTAGTTCTGAAACATCGATTGGCTCATGTTGTAATTAAACTTTAATGAACTTGAAGTATGTCTCTTTGGTTTCGAGAGTCGTTCAACTTAGATGTAATCGATGCTATTAATGTCTTGCTTTTCTCTTTCGATCGTTCTGTTACATACTTATATATTGCTTATGTATTGTCTGTGAATTGGTACTAACATTTCGTTTGGCTAGTGCATAGCGATGCCGTCGTATGTCGTGTACAAGGGTAAGGTTCCCGGAGTCTACGACGACTGGGAGGAGTGTCGGAGACAGGTTCACCGATTCAGCGGTAACAGTTACAAAGGGTACACCACTAGGGCCGAGGCCGAATCTAGATACGCCCGCTATCTAGCGAGAGAGGGGAGGGAGCGTTGGAGGAACCGGATGAAGACGAGTTTCATCGTAATGATGCTCATCGTGATGACCGCAGCTCTCTTCTATGTGATGGTAGTTTAGATGATCGATATCGACTTGTAATGTGAAGACAAACTCGCTACTCGCGGTCTCGAGACTTGTAATATAATGTTCTATCTTTGTTCGGTCTTTTCAATTTGGAGACTAATATGATGAATTGTATTCAGAGACTAATATGATGAATTGTATTCAGAGACTAATCTTCTATTGTATTCAATGAATCTGTTGTTGATGTGTGCTGTCTATATTTTGTCCAATTATACATTTTGTAACCTGTGCAAAAACAGAAAAATAAAAAATAAAAAAAAACCTAATATTCATACTAGTGGCGCATCACATCACAGTGCGCCATTAGTATGCCAAAGGATACTAATGGCGCATCATTAAACAGTGCGCCATTAGTATGCCGAAGTTACTAATGGCGCATCTTGTTGTTGTGCGCCATTAGTATGCCAAAGCACCTGGGTATACATGGCCCCCTGGGAGGCATACTAATGGTGCACTGTTGTATATACTAATGGCGCATCTGAGGTCCGCCATTAGTATACCAGATACTAATGGCGCACCAGTGGTGCGCCATTAGTAAAATATACTAATGGAGTGGCACTAATGGCACACCACTAATGCGCCATTAATGGCCAAATTAAGTGCGCCATTAGTAGGCCTTTTCCTAGTAGTGGTATTCCGGTTTACTGCTGGCGGGTTGCTAGTTCCTGCTCCTGGCGTTCCAAAGAGATTCATTCCGTTGTAATCCGCCGGCAGGCGGGATTGATGCTTCCTCCTGGATACTTGATTTAGGGCGTTCTGATCCATTAAAAGCCGATAATTCTCAGCTTGAATCCTTTGCGCCTGGGCATTTAAAGCGGCCCGTTCCTCCGCCATCCTAGTTTCCTCAGCCGCTAAGTTCGCCTTGGCTTGCGTAATCTGATCTTTTAGATTCGCAATGTCCGCGTTGTGCTGATCTTGTGTCGCTGGTGTAACTGTTGTGGTCAACAAGGCCGCCTAGGCATCCATCAAACCGGAGAGAACTTGAGCCGGCCGGCGCACGGAGCCTCCTGCCCCTGCCACCGGTCCGGACACCGCCGTAGTAGAGTTTTGCAAGGTTGGCTATGTCCCAGCCATGAAGATTCCAATGTGGTTCGGTGTTTCAAGGAATTCCAGAATACTGGTGCCATCGGAATACCCTTCAAACACGCCATCCTGGACTTGGTACAAGGATTCGGTTTCACCAGATGATTCGCCGTCGGAATAAGCGACCGTGTCACCCTCTGACACCGGTTCAGATCCGACCCCGTGGACACATCCCACGAACGCACGCTTCATAGGAGGCTGAATCCGGGTGGGACTTGTACGCTGAGCCGTTTCAACGAGGTCGGTGCAGATGTCCGGCTCAGGGCCCGGTTCACCAATCTTGCCGATGAAGACGTGAATTCCGCCGAAGGGGACCCAGTACCCATACTCGATTGAGCCGGTCTCAGGGCCCCAGCCTGCATCGTCGATGTAGAGCTTGCCACGACTACTCTTGGTCATCCGGCCCACCACGTATCCTTTGAGTCCTTCAAAGCTGCCCTTCAAGAACTCGAAACCATCATGCGATAGCCCCATGGTGGGCGCCAACTGTCGTGGAAATATCACGTCAGATGTCCTCGTGTAAGTACTTAGTCGTGGAGCCATCGCGACGGGTTAGTTTAAAGGGGTTAAACCGGACAAAGGACACGAGGGATTTTATACTAGTTCGGCCCCTTCGATGAAGGTAAAGGCCTACGTCTAGTTGTGATGGGATTATTGGGGTCTCGCTAACCAGGGAGCTAAACAAGCTATGCCTGGCTATCGAGTTGTGTTTCTTGTCCCTGAACCGCCGTCGGGTCGTCCCCTTATATACATGGGTTGACACCCGGCCGGTCTACATAGTCCCAAGGTTGACTCATACAAGTGTTCGGCTCGGTCTATCCTTTCCTTATCTTACAATACAAGTTACATGACTATGGCGGTTTACCACTATGGGCCCTAATCCGCCTTTGGGCTCCGGGCCTCTAAGTTAAATAGTAAAGCGCCATCTTTTGAGTCTTCGTGGGCTTCAATATAGTTGAGGGTGAACCGGCCCCTCCTGGGCGGTTTATACTCAGTAGTTATATCCCCAACATTACCCTTGCATTTCTTGAACTTAGTGGTTTTATTGACCATCAACACTTGATGTTCCTTTATGATTTCCACCTCCGCTGACTTCAGCATTGAAAATACTTCAGGAATAGTTTTCACCATCCCCTGCATATTGTAGTTCATCACAAAGATCTTGTAGCTAGGTGGGAGCGACTGAAGGATTCTGTCAATGACCGCCTCGTTCGGGAGGTTAATGTCCAGCTGGGACAAGCGGTTGTGCAATCCAGACATTTTGAGTATGTGCTCACTGACAGAACTATTTTCCTCCATCTTACAACTATAAAACTTGTCGGATAGTTCATATCTCTCGACTCGGGCATGAGCTTGGAAAACCATTTTCAGCTCCTCGAACATCTCATATGCTCCATGTTGCTCAAAATGCTTTTGGAGCCCCGGTTCTAAGCTGTAAAGCATGCCGCACTGAAGGAGGGAGTAATCATCAGCGCGTGACTGCCAAGCGTTCATAACATCTTGGTTCTCTGGGATGGGTGCTTCACCTAGCGGTCCTTCTAGGACATATGCTTTCTTGGCAGCTATGAGGATGATCCTCAGGTTCCGGACCCAGTCTGTATAGTTGCTGCCATCATCTTTCAGCTTGGTTTTCTCTAGGAACGCGTTGAAGTTGAGGTTGACATGAGCGTTGGCCATTTGATCTACAAGACATTTTTGCAAAGGTTTTTAGACTAAGTTCATGATAATTAAGTTCATCTAATCAAATTATTTAATGAACTCCCACTCAGATTAGACATCCCTCTAGTCATCTAAGTGTTACATGATCCGAGTCGACTAGGCCATGTCCGATCATCACGTGAGACGGACTAGTCATCATCGGTGAACATCTCCATGTTGATCGTATCTTCCATACGACTCATGTTTGACCTTTCGGTCTCTATGTTCCGAGGCCATGTCTGTACATGCTAGGCTCGTCAAGTTAACCTAAGTGTTTTGCATGTGTAAATATGTCTTACACCCGTTGTATGTGAATGTTAGAATCTATCACACCCGATCATCATGTGGTGCTTCAAAACAACAAACTTTCGCAATGGCGCACAGTTAGAGGGAACACTTTCTTGAAATTATTATGAGGGATCATCTTATTTACTACCGTCGTTCTAAGTAAACAAGATGCAAAAAACATGATAAACATCACACGCAATCAAATAGTGACATGATATGGCCAATATCATATAGCTCCTTTGATCTCCATCTTCGGGGCTCCATGATCATCTTCGTCACCGGCATGACACCATGATCTCCATCATCGTGTCTCCATGAAGTTGCTCGCCAACTATTAATTCTACTACTATGGCTAATGGTTTAGCAATAAAGTAAAGTAATTACATGGCCTTAAATCATTGACACGCAGGTCATACAATAATTAAGACAACTCCTATGGCTCCTGCCGGTTGTCATACTCATCGATATGCAAGTCATGATTCCTATTACAAGAACATGATCTCATACATCACATATATATCATTCATCACAACTTTTGGCCATATCACATCACAAGGCATATGCTGCAAAAACAAGTTAGACGTCCTCTAATTGTTGTTGCATGTTTTACGTGGCTGCAATAGGGTTCTAGCAAGAACGTTTTCTTACCTATGTAAAAGCCACAACGTGATCTGCCAACTTCTATTTACCCTTCATAAGGACCCTTTTCATCGAATCCGCTCCAACTAAAGTGGGAGAGAAAGACACCCGCTAGCCACCTTATGCAACTAGTGCATGTCAGTCGGTGGAACCTGTCTCACGTAAGCGTACGTGTAAGGTCGGTCCAGGCCACTTCATCCCACGATACCGCTGAAGCAAAATAAGACTAGTAGTGGCAAGAGAGTTGACGACATCTACGCCCACAACAAATTTGTGTTCTACTCGTGCAAAGAGAACTACGCATAGACCTAGCTCATGATGCCACTGTTGGGGAACGTTGCAGAAAATAAAAAAAGTTCTACGCTTCACCAAGATCAATCTATGAGTTCATCTAGCAATGAGAGAGAGGAGTGCATCTACATACCCTTGTAGATCGCGAGCGGAAGCGTTCAAGAGAACGGGGTTGAGGGAGTCGTACTCGTCGTGATCCAAATCACCGATGATCCTAGTCCTGAACGGACAGCACCTCCACGTTCAACACACGTACGGTTGGGGAAGACGTCTCCTCCTTCTTGATCTAGCAAGGGGGAAGGAGAGGTTGATGGAGATCTAGCAGCACGACGGCGTGGTGGTCGATGCAGCAGCGATCTAGGCAGGGCTTCGCCAAGCTTCAGCGAGAGGGAAAGGTGGTGCATGGGGAGAGGGAGGCGCCAAGAGCATGGGTCTGGCAGCCCTCCCTCCCCCCTCTTTATATAGGCCCTCTAGGGGGGCACCGGCCCTAGGAGATGAAATCTCCAAGGGGGGCGGCGGCCAGGGGGGGAACTTGCCCCCCAAGCCAGGTGGAGGCACCCCCACCCCTAGGGTTTCCAACCCTAGGCGCAGGGGGGCCCAAGGGGGGGCGCACCAGCCCACCAGGGGCTGGTTCCCCTCCCACTTCAGCCCATGGGGCCCTCCGGGATAGGTGGCCCCACCCGGTGGACCCCCGGGACCCTTCCGGTGGTCCCGGTACAATACCGGTGACCCCCAAAACTTTCCCGATGGCCGAAACCTGACTTCCTATATATAATTCTTCACCTCCGGACCATTCCGGAACTCCTTGTGACGTCCAGGATCTCATCCGGGACTCTGAACAACTTTCGGGTTACTGCATACTAATATCTCTACAACCCTAGCGTCACCGAACCTTAAGTGTGTAGACCCTACGGGCTCGGGAGACACGCAGACATGACCGAGACGACTCTCCGGTCAATAACCAACAGCGGGATCTGGATACCCATGTTGGCCCCACATTCTCCTCGATGATCTCATCGGATGAACCACGATGTCGAGGATTCAAGTTACCCCGCATACAATTCCCTTTGTCAATCGGTACGTTACTTGCCCGAGATTCGATCGTCGGTATCCCAATACCTCGTTCAATCTCATTACCGGCAAGTCACTTTACTCGTACCGTAATGCATGATCCCGTGACCAAACACTTGGTCACTTTGAGCTCATTATGATGATGCATTACCGAGTGGGCCCAGAGATACCTCTCCGTCATACGGAGTGACAAATCCCTCGATCCGTGTCAACCCAATAGACACTTTCGGGGATACCTGTAGTGTACCTTTATAGTCACCCAGTTATGTTGTGACGTTTGGTACACCCAAAGCACTCCTACGGTATCCAGGAGTTACACGATCTCATGGTCTAAGGAAAAGATACTTGACATTGGAAAAGCTCTAGCAAACGAACTACACAATCTTGTGCTATGCTTAGGATTGGGTCTTGTACATCACGTCATTCTCCTAATGATGTGATCCCGTTATCAACAACATCCAATGTCCATAGTCAGGAAACCATGACTATCTGTTGATCAACGAGCTAGTCAACTAGAGGCGTACTAGGGACATGTTATGGTCTATCTATTCACACATGTATTACGATTTCCGGATAACACAATTATAGCATGAATAAAAGACAATTATCATGAACAAGGAAATATAATAATAATCATTTTATTATTGCCTCTAGGGCATATTTCCAATAGTTATAACATAGGGTGACACAGAACTAGCTCCAATTCATCAATGTAATGTAGGCATGTATTCCGAATATAGTCATACATGCTTATGGAAAAGAACTTGCATGACACCTTTTGTCCTACCCTCCCGTGGCAGCGGGGTCCTAGTGGAAACTAAGGGATATTAAGGCCTCATTTTAATAGAGAACCAGATCAAAGCATTAGCACTTGGTGAATACATGAACTCCTCAAACTACGGTCATCACCGAGAAGTATCCCAATTGTTGTCACTTCGGGGTTGTCGGATCATAACACACAATAGGTGACTATAGAATTGCAAAATAGGATCAAGAACTCACATATATTCATGAAAACATAATAGGTTCAGATCTGAAATCATGGCACTCGGGCCCTAGTGACAAGCATTAAGTATAGCAAAGTCATAGCAACATCAATCTCAGAACATAGTGGATACTAGGGATCAAACCCTAACAAAACTAACTTGATTACATGGTAAATATCATCCAACCCATCACCGTCTAGCAAGCCTTCGATGGAATTACTCACGCACGGCGGTGAGCATCATGAAATTGGTGATGGAGGATGGTTGATGATGACGATAGCGATGAATCCCCCTCTCCGGAGCCCCGAACAGACTCCAAATCAGCCCTCCCGAAAGGTTTTAGGGCTTGGCGGCGGCTCCGTATCGTAAAACGTGATGAAACTTCCTCTCCAATTTTTTTTCTCTGTGAAACGGAATATATGGAGTTGGAGTTGAGGTCGGTGGAGCAGCAGGGGGCCCACAAGATAGGGGGCGCGCCCTATAGGGGGGGGCGCCCCCACCCTCGTGGACAGGGTGTGGGGCCCCTGGCCTTCATATTTTGCTTGTATTTTTTATATATTCCAAAAGTTATCTCCGTGGATTTTCAGGTCATTCCGAGAACTTTTGTTTCTGCACAAAAATAACACCATGGCAGTTCTGCTGAAAACAGCGTCAGTCCGGGTTAGTTTCATTCAAATCATGCAAGTGAGAGTCCGAAACAAGGGCAAAAGTGTTTGGAAAAGTAGATACGTTGGAGACGTATCAACTCCCCCAAGCTTAAACCTTTGCTTGTCCTCAAGCAATTCAGTTGACAAACTGAAAGTGATAAAGAAAAACTTTTACAAACTCTGTTTGCTCTTGTTGTTGTAAATATGTAAAGCCAACATTCAAGGTTTGAGCAAAGATTATGAACTAAGCATATTCTCAATAACACTTAGGTCTCATGTTTACTCATATCAATGGCATAATCAACTAGCGAGCGATAATAATAAAACTCGGATGACAACACTTTCTCAAAACAATCATAATATGATATAACAAAACGGTATCTCGCTAGCCCTTTCTGAGACCGCAAAACAAAAATGCAGAGCACCTTTAAAGATCAAGGACTGACTAAACATTGCAATTCTTGGTAAAAGAGATCTAGTCAAGTCATACCCAATATAAACTAACAGTAATGCATACAAATGATAATGTGCTCTCCAGCGGGTGCTTTTTAATAAGAGGGTGATGATTAAACATAAAAGTAAATAGATAGGCCCTTCGCAGAGGGAAGCAGGGATTTGTAGAGGTGCCAGAGCTCAATTTTAAAATAGAGAGATAAATAACATTTTGAGCGGCATACTTTCACTGTCAATGCAACAACTATGAGATGGCGATATCTTCCATACTACATGCATTATAGGCAGTTCCCAAATAGAATGGTAAAGTTATACTCCCCCACCACAAACAAGCACACTCCACGGCCATCTGAAACAACGGGGTACCGTCCATACCAACAACAGTCCTGGGGGAGTTTTGTTTTAATTATTTTGATTTGCTTTGATCTTTTTGATCATGGGACTGGGCATCCCGGTTACCAGCCATTTTCTAGTGAATGAGGAGCGGAGTCCACTCCTCTTGAGAATAACCCACCTAGCATGAAAGATACAGATAGCCCTACTTGGAACATGAGTTGTTCGAGCATACAAAACAGAATTTCATTTGAAGTTTTGGAGTTTGGCACATCCAAATTTACTTGGAACAGCAGGTAGATACCGCATATAGGAAGGTATGGTGGACTCATATGGAATAACTTTGGGGTTTATGGAGGTTGGATGCACAAGCAATATTCCTGCTTAGTACAGGTGAAGGCTAGCAAAAGACTGGGAAGCGACCAATTGAGAGAGCGACAATAGTCATGAACATGCATTAAAATTAATTTACACTAGGTGCAAGCATGAGAAGGTTATAATCCACCATGAACATAAATATCATGAAGGCTATGTTGATTTTGTTTCAACTTCATGTTTGAACATGTGCCAAGTCGAGTCACTCAATTCATTCAAAGGAGGATACCATGTCATCATACCACATCACAATCATTTTAATAGCATGTTGGCATGCAAGGTAAACCATTATAACTCATAGCTAATTAAGCATGACATAAGCAACTATAATCTCTAAATGTCATTGCAAACATGCTTACTTCATAATATGCTGAATCAGGAACGATGAACTCATCATATTTACAAAAACAAAAGCGGTCGAGTTCATACCAGCTTCTCTCATCTCAAATCGTCCATCATATATCGTCATTATTGCCTTTCACTTGCACGACCGAACGATGCGTATAATAATAAGAGTGCACGTGCATTGGACTAAGCTAGAATCTGCAAGCATTCAATTCAAGAGAGAAGACAAGATAATATGGGCTCTAGATTAAATCAGACATCATGCATATGAGAGCCACTAAACATTTTTCAATATGGTCTTCTACTCTTGAGCCCCAAAGGAAAGAAAAGAAATAAAACTATTTACATGGGAAAGCTCCCCACAAGTAAAAGAAGAACGAGAAATATTTTTGGGTTTTCAATTTTAATTATTACTACAATCTTGGAATTTGAACTAACTAATTTTTTTGGTTTTTCTTAAAGTTTATCAGACACACAAGAAGAAAACAAGAAAAGGAATTTAAACTAGCATGGATAGTACAATGAAAGAGTATGAACACCGACAACTAGAATAGTATGTGATCATGAATGTAAAGTCGGCGGGAAATACGTACTCCCCCAAGCTTAAGCTTTTGGCCTAAGTTGGTCTATGCCCATGGATAACGGCTACTCTCCCCGGTGTGCTGAAGAGTGTCATCATACTGCCACCGGTTGGCAATCTCCTCCGGATCCCACTGATAAGATGATGGACGATATGGGTCCAGTGGTGGTTCTGGCTCAGGCTCTGGAGCTGATGTCTGGCCTCGGTGCGCGTACACCGCTTCCGGCAAGATAAGGTAATGACCTGCAGTTAAATCAAACAAAGAAGGTGGAGGCAGGGTAATAATCTCACTGTGTTTCTTATTAAATCTCAGGTTATACTGAAGCATCTTATCATCGTTGTCAACAATAAACTCATGAGCTACCATGCTCCTATAATCTAAAAGGGTAAGAGGCATAGATGTCTCCTCTTCCTCCTCATGTCTAATAGGTATCTCGAAATATTTAGCAAGGCGTGCAGCATAGATACCTCCAAAGATGGGGCCTTTTGTACGGGTTAGACTTAACCGTTTTCCAATAATGGCACCCATACTAAAAGTGTTATCACCAAATAAGGCATGGAGCAGAATAATAATATCAGGAATGTTGAAATTTCTACTATTTCCACGACCAATTAGGCATCGACTAGCAAATAGAGCAAAGTAGCGTAAAACAGGAAAGTGTATGCTAGTGATTCTTGCATCGGAACCCTTCTTCGGTTCCCCTACAGTAATAGTATCAATGAAACCATCCACATCTTTACGATGTGGTTCATCTAGCCTACCCTCAAAGGGTATTCTACAAACCGCGCAAAAATTACGTAATGACATTTCCCTAACGTCATCATATAAATGAAAAGATACTGAAGGAGGTGATTTCTTAGGATGATAATAAAAGTTTTGCACAAATGTATTGGTAAGCAAGAGATACTATTCGATCCGATCGTGGAGGAAGTCGATGAGGCCTGCATTTTCAGCCAAAGAATAAAAGTCTTTATAAATCCCGGCTGCTCTCAAGAAATTATCACATGGCCACTCACAAGGCCTTACTTCGACTATGCGAGGACGATTATACTTGGCCTTTTCTTTCTCCTTGGCTTGCTTATCCTGGGAGGCTTGGCTAGAAGAGCCCCTCAAAAGCCACCTCTTCATTTTCTGAAAATTCTGAGATTTTTAGTAACTTCAAAATAAAAGTAAATAAAACTGAACAAGATTGATAGCAACTATTCCTACAAGTGCCTAGAGCCTATATCATGGATTAGAATTACTTGGGGCCTCATAAATTTAACATGCAAGCTGAAGAACAGGGTCACCAAGGCAGCAAGGATTTGCAATGAATAAAGCACTAGAACAAAACGTAATTGAATCAATGGAGGAGTTACATACCAAGCAACAATCTCCCAAAGCAGTTTTGTGAATGGGGCTTTGAGCAAGGAGATCGAAAATCGCAGCAAAATGAGCTGGAACTCGTGCTTGAGCTGGATGATGATTTTTTGGGAGGAAGAAGAAGTGTGTGGGTGCAGGAATAAGTGGAGGTGGTCCACCATGGGCCCACGAGACAGGGGGGCGCGCCCTATAGGGGGGGCGTCCTCCACCCTCGTGGCCAGGTGCTTGACCCCCCTGCAGTGTTCTCAGTGTCTAAAATCCTCAAATATTCCATAAAAAATCATACTAAATTTGCAGTGCATTTGGAGCACTTTTATTTTCGAGATATTTTTTATTGCATGGATAATTCAGAAAATAGACAGATAAATCTATTTTTGCTTTATTTATTCTAAATAACAAAAAATAAAGAGAGGGTACAGAAGGTTGTGCCTTCTAGTTTCATTCATCTCATGATCATCAAAAGGAATCCACTAACAAGGTTGATCAAGTCTTGTTAACAAACTCATTCTGGATCACATAAAACCGGAGAAATTTCAAAGTGACACTAGGTTACCTCAACAGGGATATGAACATCCCCAATAATAAGAATATCATACTTTTTCTTTGCAGTAGGAAGAGGAAATTCAAAACCTCCAAATATAATTGATGGAATTTTCCAAATAGAGTTTATGCTGTGAACTTGAGGTTGCTTCCTCGGAAAATGTACCGTGTGCTCATTTCCATTAACATGAAAGGTGACATTGCCTTTGTTGCAATCAATAATAGCACCTGCAGTATTTAAAATGGGTCTACCAAGGAGGATCGACATACTGTCATCCTCAGGAATATCAAGAATGACAAAATATGTTAAGATAGTAACGTTCGCAACAACAACATGCACGTCCTCACAAATGCCGACAGGTATAGCAGTTGATTTGTGAGCCATTTGCAAAGATAGCTCAGTAGGTGTCAACTTACTTAATTCAGTTCTACGGTACAAGGAAAGAGGCATAACACTAACATCGGCTCATAAATCACATAACGCAGTTTTAACATAATTTCTTTTTATGGAGCAAGGTATAGTGGGTACTCCGGGATCACCAAGTTTCTTAGGTATTCCACCCTTAAAGGTATAGTTTGCAAGCATGGTGGAAATTTCAGCTTCAGGTATTTTTCTTTTATTAGTAATGATATCTTTCTTGTATTTAGCATAAGGGTTTGTTTTAAGCATAGCAGTTAAGTGCATGCGTAAGAAAATAGGTCTAATCATTTCAGCAAAGCGCTCAAAGTCCTCATCATCTTTTGTCTTGGATGGTTTGGGGGGGAAAGGCATGGGTTTCTGAACCCATGGTTCTCTTAATCTGCCATGCTTCCTAGCAACAAAGTCTCTCTTATCATAACGTTGATTTCTTGATTGTGGGTTATCAAGATCAACAACAAGTTCAATTTCTATATCATTGTTATTACTAGGTTGACGATTTTATATGAACATCATTATTAGCATTATCATTAGGTTCATGTTCATCTCCGGATTGTGTTTCAGCATCAGAGATAGAAGTATCATTAGGATTCTCAGGTGTGTCTACATTAGGTTCACTAGAAGCATGCAAAGTCCTATCATTTTTCTTTTTCTTCTTCTTAGAAGAACTAGGAGCATCTAGATTATTTATTTTGAGAATCTTGTTCAATTCTCTTAGGGTGGCCTTCAGGATACAAAGGTTCCTGAGTCATTTTACCAGTTCTAGTATCCACTCTAACAGCAAAATCATGTTTATTATTTAGTTCATCTAGCAATTCATTCTGAGCCTTAAGTACTTGTTCAGCTTGAGTGGTAACCGTAGAAGCATGTTTACTAGTGAGTTTAAGTTCACCCTTTAACTCTAGATAGATAATCACTCAAGCGTCCAATCATGTATATCTTCAATAGGAGGTAAATTCTTAACATCTTCAGCTTTAATACCTTTTTCTTTCATTGATTTCTTTGCCTCTTGCATATCTTTAGGACTGAGAAATAGAACGCCTCCCTTCTTTGGAGTAGGTTTAGGAATAGGCTCAAGAGTTGGCTCAATTGGTTCAGGAATTGCTTTAGGAATTGGCTCAGGAAGAGTCCAATTATTTTCATTTGTCAACATATTGTTCAATAATAATTCAGCTTGGCCGACTGTTCTTTCCCTGAAAACACAACCAGCACAACTGTCCAAGTGGTCCTTGGAAGCATCAGTTAGTCCGTTCTAAAAGATATCGAGTATTTCATTTTTCTTATGAGGATGATCAGGCAAAGCATTAAGTAATCGGAGAAGCCTCCCCCAAGCTTGTGGGAGACTCTCTTCTTCGATTTGCACAAAATTATATATTTCCCGCAAGGAAGCTTGTTTCTTATGAGGAGGGAAATATTTAGCAGAGAAGTAATAAATCATATCCTGGGGACTACGCACACATCCAGGATCAAGAGAATTATCACCCTTTAATGAGAATGGAAATATCTTAAGGATATAATAATAGCGAGGCTTCTCATCATTAGTAAACAGGGTAGCTATATCATTTAACTTGGTAAGATGTGCCACAGCAGTTTCAGATTCATTACCATAAAAAGGATCAGATTCAACTAAAGTAATTATTTCACGATCAACAGAGAATTCATAATCCTTATCAGTAACACAGATAGGTGAAGTAGCAAAAGCAGGGTCAGGTTTCATTCTAGCATTAAGGGATTGCTGCTTCCATTTAGCTATTAACTTCTTAAGATCATATATATCATTGCAAGCAAAAATAGCTCTAGCAGCTTCTTCATTCATAACATAACTGTCGGTGTCAAAACCGGCGGATCTTGGGTAGGGGGTCCCGAACTGTGTGTCTAGGCGGATGGTAACAGGAGACAAGGGACACGATGTTTTTACCCAGGTTCGGGCCCTCTCGATGGAGGTAAAACCCTACTCCTGCTTGATTAATATTGATGATATGGGTAGTACAAGAGTAGATCTACCACGAGATCAGAGAGGCTAAACCCTAGAAGCTAGCCTATGGTATGATTGTTCTTCGTCCTACGGACTAAAACCCTCCGGTTTATATAGACACCGGAGAGGGCTAGGGTTACACAAAGTCGGTTACAATGGGAGGAGATCTACATATCCGTATCGCCAAGCTTGCCTTCCACGCCAAGGAAAGTCCCATCCGGACACGGGACGAAGTCTTCAATCTTGTATCTTCATAGTCCAGGAGTCCGGCCAAAGGTTATAGTCCGGTCATCTGGACACCCCCTAATCCAGGACTCCCTCAGTAGCCCCTGAACCAGGCTTCAATGACGACGAGTCCGGCGCGCAGATTGTCTTCGGCATTGCAAGGCGGCTTCCTCCCCCGAATACTTCATAGAAGATTTTGAACACAAGGATAGTGTCCGGCTCTGCAAAACAAGTTCCACATACCACCGTAGAGAGAATAATATTTGCACAAATCTAATCTGCTGCCATATTCCGCAGCATGACATCACGCCACGGCCAAGCCTTTATTCGAATCATTTTACTGCCCCACCTCAGCGCGTTTAGCGAGGTGGTTTCATTGGCACGTCTTGTCGAAGCAGAGATCGTGTCCCCTTATTCCGGGATTCTCATCAAATACGGGTGTGGGTAACCCAATCGTGCCTGTTGGTATGTCTCCTCAATCGAAGGCGAGTCCCAAACGGTCACGGGGAGGGCTCTTGGTATTCAACCTCTTTATAAAGAGACCAAGGCTCAACTCCTTTCTTTCAATCTCAATCAAATCCGCCTCTCACCTTGAGTTCCAACACCCAAAGCTCCAGATTCAGGCACTTCGGACCTCCGATGATGTCTGGCTCCGACCTTCAAGGCTGGTGGATGCCTTCCTCCGTTAAGGAAGAAGACGTGCTAAAGCTAAGAGATGCCAGGTATCTAACCTGTGAAATCTCGCATAGGCTGCCTGCTCAAGGGCAGGTTATTCCCACTCCCAAGCCTGGTGAGAGTGTGGTGTTCGTGTCTCACTTCCTTTGGGGGCTAGGCTTCCCGACGGACCCCTTCGTGAGGGGGCTCATGTTTTATTACGGGCTGGAATTTCATGACTTAGCTCCGGAGTCCATCCTCCATATCTCATCGTTCATTGTCGTGTGCGAGGCCTTCCTCCGTATTACTCCTCACTTCGGATTGTGGCTTAAGACCTTCAAAGTAGAGCCAAAGATGATCAAGGGGAAGCACGCAGAGTGCGGAGGTGCTGTTATAAGCAAGAATGCTGACGCTCCATGGCCCGAAGGCTCCTTTCAAGAGGAGTTCAGCTTATGGCAACGAGAGTGGTTTTATGTCACAGCTCCCAGGGGCTCCAAATGGGTGGCGCCACCTGCCTTTCGCTCGGGTCCCCCACCACAGTTAGCATCATAGGTCAATAAAGGGCTTAACTGGGGGCCGTCCAAGGACGTGCCCTTGTTGCAGGGCCGCGTTCGAGATCTCCTAAAAAGAGATATCAATCTGGCCGTAGTGATGTAGGTTATGTTGATTCGCCGCATCCTGCCCTGCAAACATCGCCCCCTCCGCCTATGGGAGTTTCATCCGGAAGGACCACGAGCCCTCCAACATTTTGTGGGCGCGCCGCCCATGGATATGTACAAATTGTTCTTCGGATCACAAGCAATGTGTCCGGACTCGTCTAAGGACGCAGGTCTGAGCTGCAATCACCCGGATACTCAAGTAAGTAGCCCTGTACCCGGACACGTTATCCGTATATTTATCATCAAATTGCCCTTAAAAGAGCTATACCTTAAACATGAGTGGATAGCGAAAGCAAAGCTAATCAGGTGTCTGGCCCCCCTCCCTGAGACTACGCCGGATCTCGTGTTAACCAGGATGCTGGAGGTTGCACCTTTGGAAGAAGGCGAAGAGGGGAACAAGGAATCTACCGCCTCCCCGAAGGAGGCTGTCAGGAAAGGAGGAATCGAGAATTCCTCTAACCAGGGGAAGAAGAGGACCGCCTCTAAAGACCTGGAGGCCATGGTCTCAAAGCGGGGGAAGAAATCTTCGTCAGAGGGTCCGGCGCCGGGGAGTGCCTCGGTCGCATTGCGCCCCCAAGGGGATCAGCTCTCCACCGAGCCGTAAGTAAAGAGGGGGGTTTTAAAATGAGAGACATCCCTGCTCTATTTCTGAGGAAGATAACCGAAGTTTTACCTTGTAGTTCGGATCTCAGCCCTTCTCAGCAGAGCTCATCTTCAGGGGATCTTCGTCCGGAGATGATGGAGAGCAGAACGCCTCCCCCTGCCGTACCGCCTTGCGAGGCGGGCGGCCCTGAGGTGTCGTCATGGAGGGTTTTCTCCGAATCCGGCAGGGCCGGAAGGGAGTCGTATGGCCCCCCAAGGCCCTCCGTGTCCGGCCTTCGAAAAAGGCCATCGGACGAGTCCGGCACCGTCCGGTGCACGGTCGGAGGAGCTGAAGGATCTGCTCGGGCGAGAGTCTATCTCAGAAGAACACCGTGCGTTGATGGATACAGTGATTGGAAGGATTTCATCCACAGAGAGCGGGTTGTACGAGGCCGTCAGGAGTTTACTGACAGGTTTTGAGGTACACGAAATGATGTACCTTTTGACAGATCCACATATATAAGATGTGCCCTGTATAGATAGTAGCCCCTAAGACTCTGTGCGCTGTCAAAAATGACGGCGCGCCGAGGATCATAATCCCAGATATAATATGTCGCCTTTCCTATGTAGGTGGCGAAGTGTCCGGTGGCTAGCCGGACTGACGAATTTGCCAAGCTAAAGCGGCAACTTGACGTGGCAGATGCCGACACCGCGCTTGTCAACAAGCGGCTGGACGAGGCACAAGGTATGTAATTTCTCCGAAGACACCTGGTAAGAGGAGCTTGATGCCCGTACCTTACAACATGTGGGCTTGATGTAGATGGTGCCGCTGCCATGGAGAATCTTCGGGCGGAACTTGCCCGAGCCAAGGAGCAGGCGAGGAAAGGCGATGCGACTGCCTTAAAGGCAGCTGAAGAGCTGAAAGCCGAACAGGCTGCTCACTGCCAAAGCAAGAAGGAAATGGCCAAGATGGCTGTAAAGTTGAAGAATGCTCTCGACCGCTGCAAGCTTATTGAAAAAGAAGATCGGGTGGCACAGAAGGACCTAGAGAAGGTCACTACCGAGGCCAACGATACTCGCTCTGCGATGAGAGCTATAAAGGAGGAGCTAGGTCAGGCCGGAGATATCACGGCTGGAAAGCCCTTTATGCTGCGGATGAAGTTCGGGGATCCTAAATATGCTCCGTTGGACCGGCAGTGGAGTGCGGGGAACACTTATCTGGACTTGGCGGCGAGTGCCGCGGACACGGCCGAACACTTCCGCGATCAAAAGGACCACGAAGTGGAAAAGCTTTTTTGGTCGCAGTTCCACAATCCAGAGCGCCCATTTCCATTAACCGATCGTTTGGCTGCATGGGCGGAGCTGAATAGGTTATCCGGACTCGCCATGAAGTATATCGTGAGTCATCTGTGGCCGAAAAGGCCCGAGCCAAAGAGTTATTTTAGCTTGGTGCAGCAGTTCCTCGGTGCGGTGCCGCATATTAATGCAATGAAGAGGACATCATGCATAGAGGGTGCGCATATGGCTATTGCCCATGTCAAGACATACTGGGCGGAGATGAAGGCCATTGTTGTTGCATCCCAAGATTCGGACGAGAGCCGAGTATCTGCCGAGCACTATTTTCAGGAAGTTCTGCAGGGCGCTCGTTTAATAGAGACGCAGTGCTCGAAGGATGTTATGTTTGAATAACATGTATTATTGTAAAACAATGTTTCGATGGAATATAAAAGCTTTTTATACTTGTGCCTTCAAGAATTAGAATACCTCTTGTGCGGCCGTTAATGTATATGTGTATATAACCTGAAAGATGGCAGTCTTCGGCTTCAGCCCCCACGCATATAATGCGGGGGTGTTCGCAGAAGGCGCTGTCGTGGTTCTAAGCCTGACAGTAGAGTGGGGGGTAGGTATGGAGAGGCAAGGTCCTAGCTATGGAGAGGTTGTAAACACAAGGGATGTACGAGTTTAGGCCCTTCTCGGAAGAAGTAATAGCCCTACGTCTCGGAGCCCGGAGGCGGTCGAGTGGATTATGAGTATATGAGTTACAAGGTACCGAACCCCTCTACCTGTGGAGGGGGGCGGCTTATATAGAGTGCGCCGGGACCCCAGTCAGCCCACGTAGGAGAGGGTTTAAGGTGAGTTAAGTCCGGGGCATTACTGATAACGCCCCACATAAAGTGTCTTTACTACTATAAAGTCTACTTAATTACAGGCCGTTGCAGTGTAGAGTGCCTCTTGACCTTCTGGTGGTCGAGTGAGTCTTCGTGGTCGAGTCCTTCAAGTCAGTCGAGTGAGTCCCTCGTTGGTCGACTGGAAGGCGACCTCTTCTAAGGGTGTGCTTGGGTAAGGTACCTAGATCAGGTCCATGACCCTACCCTAGGTACATGACCCCATCATTAGCCCCCGAATGGATCGAGGCTTCGAGTGAGGAAGGAGTTGATGTCGTTTCCGATTAACCTTTGCGCTCTGGTTGTGCGTTGTTCTGGACCAAAGAATCTCTTCGTCGATAGTGAGCAACTTGTCTTCAGTCGACTCGATCCATTCTCTTCTTTCGTCGAGTGATCTTTCGGACTTCGACGATCCCCGAGCGACGGATCGCGGGAAACCTCGCGTCTGACAGACTGATCTGCTGTTCGCGGATTCTGCGGGATGCGAAATTTGGGGACGCGCGCGAAGCGGAGCGGACCGCGGCGTTCAGATGGGACGGGACATAGATGCCTCGATCTCCGTGCCGCTTTCTTCTCCACGTATCCCGTCTGCATAACTGTTCCTGGATATGATTAGATCGACCGGGCCCACCTGTCATCCACTCGGAAGGGACCTTATAAATGCGCCCGGCGAGGATTTTTGTACTGTGCCTCAGCATTCTCTCTCTCTCTGCTCCCTTCGTCTCCGTCCAGCGCGCTCGCTCTTGCCCCCGCACAACTTCCCCTCGCGCATCTCGCCGGCAACCATGGCCAAGGAGAAGACGGCGGTGCTGGAACGTGCGAAGAAGGCGTCGGCGTCGGAGAAGGCGAAGGGGAGATCTACCAGCCGCGGCGGGTCTTCGTCCAGATCCCGCCTGCCGAAGGGCTGGGTCCAAGGAGACTGGATCCAGTCGACCATCACAGAAAAAGATCTCTTCGACATGGCCAACGAGGGCTTGATCCCTCATGGAGCTGCGAGGCTTCCGGGGAAGGAATGGCAGCCCCAGCCAGAAGAGGGTGAGTGTGTGCTCTTGGCCACCCATGTTGATCGTGGATTTTCTTTGCCGCCGAGTATTTTCTTCCGTGGCTTCTTGAACTTCTTTGGAGCGCAGCTCCACCACTTTACCCCAAATTCTATCGCCTATCTTGTCGCGTTCGTGTCTATGTGTGAGGGTTTCCTGGGCTGTTGACCGCACTGGGGTTTGTTCAAGCATATATTCACGTGTCGCTCTCAGACCGTGAAGAAGGCGAGCCCAGGCGATGAAAGAACCCGAGTCGTCCAAATGTGTGGGGGTCTGGGGATCCAGGTGAGGAACAAGAGCACCTTCCCGCCCATGACCTTTCCCGAGTCAGTCAGAGGCTGGCAGTCGACCTGGTTCTACTGCCAGGACCAGTCGACGCCGGGGCAGTCGAGTGGACTCCCTCAGTTTACCATGGACCGAGTGAACAAGCCCTCCTCTCTGAAGTTGATTCCGGAGGAGAAAGCTGACGTGAAGATGTTGATGGAGCGCGTGGTGCAGTTGGTTCGGGAGGGACTGACGGGCATGGATCTCCTAGAGGTCTTCCTTAGGCGTCGCATCCAGCCCCTTCAGTTCCGGAGTCACTGCATGTGGTTGTACTGTGGGACTGAAGACGAGAGTCGAGTCCATCCAGAAGCAGTCGACGATGTCACTCTGGAAAGATGGATGGTAGCCGTTACCGGAAACAAGGATAACCCATGCGGAGCCAGAAGGATTCCTCCACTCGACCACAACAACGATCCAAACAAGGTACGCTTGCTCTGCTCTCCACTGTGTTCTTGTCACATTCATTTCTGTTTATCCTGCCGACTGGTCGATTGATCCTTGTCTTGATATCTGCTAGGCCCTCACCGAGCTGTACTCGATGCCCAATGGGGCACAAGCTCCAACTGAGGAGGGTGAGGCGAGTGGGGGCGAGAGCCAGGAAGAGGAGGAGTGGGATTCGGACATTGCAGAGGATGATGATGACGATGACGATGATGACGGTGATGAAGATGACGTTGAAGACGAGGAAGAAGAGGAGGAGGAGGTCGTACCACCGCGCTCGGAAAGGCGGTCGAAGCTTGTCCACGACCCTTCGACTGAACGTGGTAAGGGGGTTGCGACCGCCACTCAGTCGACCAAACGCCGTCGGACCACCTCTCCAGTGCCGACTGAAAAGGCGCCGAAGCAGCCCAGGGCGGCCTCGTCGAAGCCGATCAAGCTCCTGCCGAATATGAAGGTGTCCATCCCCACCATATCAGGGTAATCGTGCTGCTTAAGTCTTCTTATTTTGTGTGAACTTTGTCTCTGGTTGACGCTAAAGTTAGTCGACTGATTCTTTGGAGTTGCAGTGCTGCTACTTCTGAGACCTCAGCCCGGGCTGATGACCATGAGATGGAGGACGCAGCAACTTCAAAACCAGGTACTATATTCTTAACGCCGTTTTTAGTCGACTGACTCGCGATCTCTGATCCTGATTCTTCTCCGTAGCTCCACCCAACGCTGTTATCAATCTCCCTGATGATGATGAGGATGAGGAACCGCTGAAGCGCAGAAGGAGTAGGAAAGCGTCTGCCAGCAAGGTGCCCCAGGATGTGACGGCGCCTGAGATTCTGATTGCGGAGGAAGAGAACACCACTCGACACACGGTGTCCTTCGCAGATCCATTGACGAGTGCTCAGCAGCCCTCCCTCTTCACGACGCACCACGTCCCAGAGGACCAAGCTGGCGCGGCGAAGGAGGCAATACGCCAGGCGGGAATCATGATGGAGCAGTTGAAGACCATCCGGGATGCGAGCCAGGCAGCTTATGACGCCAGTTCTGCCCTCCAAAGCAATGTTCAGGTCAGTCGACCACCGTTTGTTCTGTTGGATATGCTACCAAAAACTTTTCCTTTCCGGAATTTATAGTAGTCACCCACTGGGTGTGTCGATTAAACTCCATGTTAGCGGGGGCACGCTGAGTGCACCCGCTGGGTGTAGTCCCCAAGGCTAAGGTCGACTGCTGGTAGTCGGCCTTAGACTTCATGATGTCAATCTTTCTGTTAGTCGACTATGCCGAGTGTGTCGATTAAACTCCGTGTTAGCGGGGGCACGCTGAGTGCACCCGCTGGGTGTAGTCCCCAAGGCTAAGGTCGACTGCTGGCAGTCGGCCTTAGGCTTTATGATGTCAATCTTTCTGTTAGTCGACTACGTCGACTGGATTTCACAAACCGGTGGGGGCACGCTAAGAGCACCCACTGGGTGTAGTCCCCAAGACTGTGGTCGACTGCTTGCAGTTGATTACAGTCTTAAAGAATACATCTCTCTTTTTTTTGAGGTCGACTGATCGACTTTGTCTTCAACAGGATTAGTGGAGGCACGCTGAGTGCACCCACTGGGTGTAGTCCCCGAGACTACGGTCGAATGCTTGTATTCGGCTGTAGTCTTAGAAACGTGTGATTTTTCCTTTTTCACTCGGAAGTGAATTATATTTGACATTTAGTCGATTAGTTCTTCGCAGAACTCCTGTGATCTTGTGGCTCGCTACTCTGAGCTGGAAAACAAGCACACTCAACTCGAGCTGAGCTTGAAGCTGGTTCAGGAGAAGCTGACGAAGGCAAAGGAGGAGACCGAAGGTATGTTTGGTGAGACCCTGACGACTGCTTTTCCCCTTGCTTGTTTTAAAATCTGATCTTGCTGTAACTTGCAGGTAAGGTAAGGGAGGCCCAACAGAAGAAAGACCTCGAACTAGCTGAGAAGATCAAGCTTGCTGACGAGAAGTTAGCTTCAGTCACCAAGCTTGAACAAGACAATACCAATCTGAAAGCTGCTCTTGGGATCGCCAACAAGGAGGTCAGTCGACTAAAAACTGATAAAGATACCCTGACCGACCAAGTCAGTAAGTTGACTGGGAAGAAAAATGATCTGGAGGCCTTCCTGAGTGGTCTTGCCAAGAAGTTGTTTCTTATGCTTGAAGGTAAACCTCTATGCTCGGCAAACATTTCCAATTGTGGTTTTTCCATTCGACCATCCCCTTGACTTAGTGATCATCCTTGCAGAATTTTGTCAAAACTTTGAAGAAGAAACTATCCGGCTGGAGCCAAACCTCGACCCCGTCAATTCTCCGGTGAACGACGAAGTTGCCATGGATGTTTTCCGACTGGAGTCTCGTGTTGCAGTTGTCGTGGACTATCTCGCAAGGCTGAAGGCCGCCACATCTCGCATCGACTCGACACTCTGGCCTGAGGAGACACTTCAGAATGACCTTGAGTCGCTGATGGCCCGCTTGAACACGATCCCTGGTCGAGTGCAGGAATGGAAGAAGTCCTCGGCTCGGTGTGGTGCAGATGTTGCTCCGTGTCTGGCCCGAGTCCACTGTAAAGATGCGCGAGAAGAGAAGCTGGCGGCCCTTTGGGTGGCCAACACCAAGAAACACGACTTCAGGTCCTTTATGGAAACTTTCCTTGCGGCTGCCACTCGGATCGCCGACGGAATTGACCTTGATGAATTCGTTGCACCTCCCTGTCCTCCACAGGAGGGGTAAAAAGCTTCTTCTGGCTCGACGCTTTAAATTTGCCTCGGTATGCCGAGTGAAATTGTAACCGATAAACCTTAACAGGCTTAACGCTTGAGCACTTTCGGTTCTTTTAGATATCGATTCAAACTTGAATTTGGTGCTTGAATACGATTGCTTTTGGCTCGAAATGTCTTTTGCAGGTTCAAAGCAAGGCGCCTTTACTGCAATCGACTTATTCTTTAGCCCACTTAGGCGAGCACTGGGCTGCGGCTAAGCCTCCGAGTGGAAGCCCGGCTTACCACTCGGTAGGATTTTTATAACTTAGGCGAGTGCTTGGACTGCAGCTAAGCCTCCGAGTGAGAGGGTTGCTCTTCACTCGGTAGGATTTTTTACAACTTAGGCGAGCACAAGGCTGCAGCTAAGCCCCCGAGTGAAAGTCTGGTTTACCACTCGGTAGGATTTTTGTAACTTAGGCGAGTGCTTGGACTGCAGCTAAGCCCCCGAGTGAAAGTCTGGTTTACCACTCGGTAGGATTTTGATAACT
>NC_057803.1:677562741-677575382 GCF_018294505.1 Triticum aestivum
TTCACTCGGCAGGATTTTTGTAACTTAGGCGAGTGCTTGGACTGCAGCTAAGCCCCCGAGTGAGAGGGTTGCTCTTCACTCGGTAGGATTTTTGTAACTTAGGCGAGTGCTTGGACTGCAGCTAAGCCCCCGAGTGAGAGGGTTGCTCTTCACTCGGCAGGATTTTTGTAACTTAGGCGAGTGCTTGGACTGCAGCTAAGCCACCGAGTGAGAGGTTTGCTCTTCACTCGGTAGGATTTTGACGAACTTAGGCGAGTCCTTGGACTGCAGCTAAGCCCCGAGTGAGAGGTTTGCTCTTCACTCGGTAGGATTTTGACAAACTTAGGCGAGTCCTTGGACTGCAGCTAAGCCTCCGAGTGGAAGTCTGGCTTACCGCTCGGTAGGATTTTGATAACTTAGGCGAAACGGATTCGCAGCTAAGCCTCCGAGTGGGAGTCTGGCTCACCACTCGGTAGGATTTTTAAAAACTTAGGCGAAGCGGATTCGCGGCTAAGCCTCCGAGTGGGAGTCTGGCTCACCACTCGGTAGGATTTTTAAAAACTTAGGCGAAGCGGATTCGCGGCTAAGCCTCCGAGTGGGAGTCTGGCTCACCACTCGGTAGGATTTTTACAAACTTAGGCGAAACTGATTCGCGGCTAAGTCACCCACTGAGGGGGAATTTTATTGGACAAAAATAAAAAGTGACAGAAATTATGGAGGAGCTATGACACTATTATTTTGAGGTCCATGAACTACAGAAGTACTTTATTGCAACTCATCCGAGTGATAAAACTTAAGTATAAAATGGGCGGAGTAGTTCCGCGTTCCAAGCTCGGGACTCGTCGATATTATGCTCGACGTTGTAAAGACGGTACGCCCCGTTGTGGAGAACCTTGGTGACGATGAAGGGACCTTCCCAAGAAGGAGCAAGCTTGTGTGGTTTGTGCTGATCCACTCGGAGAACTAAATCTCCTTCCTGGAAGGCTCGACCTCTCACATTTCTGGCGTGGAAACGACGCAAATCTTGTTGGTAGATGGTCGACCGGATCAGAGCCATCTCCCTTTCTTCCTCTAAAAGGTCGACTGCGTCCTGCCGCGCTTGTTCAGCCTCTGCTTCGTTGTAGATTTCAACTCGAGGAGCATTGTGGACAAGATCACTCGGCAAGACTGCTTCAGCTCCGTAGACCAAGAAGAATGGAGTTCTTTCGGTCGACCGATTAGGTGTGGTCCGCAGCCCCCAAAGCACTGAGGGAAGTTCGTCGACCCAAGCTCCAGCCGCGTGTTTGAGATCACGCATTAGTCGGGGCTTCAATCCCTTAAGAATCAGTCCATTAGCTCGCTCTGCTTGTCCATTCGACTGCGGATGGGCGACTGAGGCGTAGTCGACCCGTGTGCCTTGGGAGTTGCAGAAATCTCTGAATTCCTCCGAGTCAAAGTTCGACCCATTATCCATAATGATGCTGTGCGGGACTCCATATCTGAATATTAGTTCCCTGATGAAGCTAACAGCAGTACCGGTGTCAAGGTTCTTGATTGGTTTAGCCTCGATCCACTTGGTGAACTTGTCGATTGCCACCAGTACATGCGTGAAGCCACTTCGTCCTGTTCTCAAAGGACCGACCATGTCCAGTCCCCATACTGCGAAAGGCCAGACGAGTGGGATGGTCTTCAGAGCCGACGCAGGCTTGTGCGACATATTCGAGTAGAACTGACATCCCTCGCACTTATCCACTATCTCTTTTGCCATCTCATTCGCCTTTGGCCAGTAAAATCCGGCTCGGTATGCTTTGGCCACGATGGTCCGAGAGGACGCATGATGACCACAGGTTCCCGAGTGGATATCATTGAGGATGAGTCGACCTTCTTCTGGTGTTATGCACTTCTGACCAACTCCAGTCGCGCTTTCTCTGTACAATTGTCCTTTGATTACGGTAAAGGCCTTAGATCGACGGACGATCTGTTGAGCCTCTTCCTCATCCTCCGGAAGCTCTTTTCTCAGGATATACGCGGCGTATGGAACTGTCCAGTCGGGAATGACCACCAAGACCTCCATGATCAAGTCGACCACCGCTGGGACTTCAACCTCAGTCGGATCTGTGGTACTCTTGGGCTGTGGAGATTCTTCGGTGAAAGGATCTTCTTTGAATGACGGAGTGTGTATATGCTCCAAGAACACACCACTCGGAATGGCTTCTCTCTTGGAACCTATCTTTGCTAGATCATCAGCTGCTTGATTTTTCAGTTGGGGTATATGATGGAGCTCCAACCCCTCAAACTTCTTTTCCAGCTTCCTCACTGCACTGCAGTATCCAGTCATGGCTGGGCTTCTCACGTCCCACTCTTTCATCACCTGGTTGACCACTAAATCCGAGTCGCCATAGACCATCAGGCGACGGACGCCGAGTGAAATGGCCATGCGCAACCCATATAAGAGGGCCTCATATTCTGCCTCATTGTTGGAGGAATCAAAGTGAATCTGGAGCACATATCTGAGCTTATCTCCTCTGGGGGAAACCAGGACAACCCCAGCACCGGAACCATTCAACATCTTAGAGCCATCAAAGAACATGGTCCAATGCTCCGAGTGAACTTCAGTCGGCTGCTGTTGTTCAATCCACTCGGCGAGGAAATCTGCTATTGCCTGGGACTTAATGGCTTTCTTTGCCTCAAACTTGATATCAAGCGGAAGAAGTTCAATCGCCCATTTGGCCACTCGACCAGTTGCATCTCTGTTGTGCAAAATCTCTGATAGTGGAGCGTCACTGACGACTGTGATGGAATGATCAGAAAAATAATGAGCAACCTTCTTTGTGGTCATGTATATTCCATACACAAGCTTCTGATAATGAGGATATCTCTGCTTGGATGGAGTCAAGACTTCGGACAAATAATACACTGGGCGCTGAACTTTGAGAGCTTTTCCTTCTTCTTCCCGCTCGACCGTAAGCACAGTACTGACGACTTGTCATGTGGCTGCGACATAGAGCAACAGAGGCTCTTTGCTGATTGGAGCAGCAAGCACCGGCTGGGTGGAGAGCAGAGCTTTTAGCTCGGCAAACGCTGCATCAGCTTCTGGAGTCCACTCGAACTTGTCTGTCTTCTTCATCAGTCGGTAAAGAGGCAATGCCTTTTCACCGAGTCGTGAAATGAATCGACTTAATGCGGCCAAGCATCCAGTAAGCTTCTGGACATCGTGCACTCGCACAGGGCGTTTCATTCGGAGAATAGTGCCAATCTTCTCTGGGTTAGCGTCGATTCCCCGCTTGGAAACGAGAAAACCGAGTAACTTGCCACCAGGAACTCCAAATGTGCACTTTGATGGATTGAGCTTGATATCATATCTTCTGAGGTTGGCAAATGTTTCGGCGAGATCAGCGAGCAGGTCGGAACCTTTTTGTGACTTGACAACGATATCATCCATATATGCTTCCACATTCCGACTGATTTGAGTGAGGAGACACTTCTGAATCATTCGCATAAATGTGGCTCCGGCATTCTTGAGGCCGAATGGCATGGTGATATAGCAGAAGCACCCGAATGGAGTGATGAAAGCTGTTTTTACCTCGTCGGGTCCGTACAGACGGATCTGGTGGTACCCGGAGTAGGCATCTAAAAAAGACAGCCTCTCGCATCCCGCGGTCGAGTCAACAATTTGATCTATGCGAGGGAGAGGAAAATGATCTTTCGGGCAGGCCCGGTTGATGTGCTTGAAATCAATGCACATTCGGAGCGACTTGTCCTTCTTAGGAACCATGACGACATTAGCAAGCCACTCGGAGTGGTATATCTCTCGGATAAATCCTGCCGCCAACAGTCGAGCCACTTCCTCACCAATGGCTTTTCTCTTCTGGACGGCGGACCGCCGAAGATGCTCTTTGACTGGTTTTGCAGACGAGTCGACTCTTAAGCGATGCTCAGCCAGTCCCCTGGGAACACCTGGCATGTCAGCGGGCTTCCATGCAAAAATGTCCCAGTTCTCACGGAGGAACTGGATGAGCGCTTCTTCCTATTTTGGGTCGAGTGTTGTGGAGATGCAGGTCGGAGCTGCATCGGGGTCGGTCGGGTGAATGTGAACAGGCTTCGTCTCACCGGACGACTGGAATGCAGACTCTGTGGTGGGTTTCTTTGATCGCAGCAAGTCACTCGGATCTGCGTTTTGCTTGTATTCCTCGAACTCGACCGCTGTCACTTGGGAATCGGCAATCTTTGAGCCCTTCTGAAAGCACTCTTCTGCCTTTTTCCGATCACCGGTGACAGTGATCACTCCTTTGGGGCCGGGCATCTTCAATTTGAGGTACACGTAACATGGTCGAGCCATGAACCGTGCGTAAGCTGGTCTCCCCAAAATGGCATGATATGCACTCTGAAAATCCACGACCTCAAACGTCAACTTTTCTTTGCGAAAATGTTTCGAATCACCAAACACCACGTCCAAAGCTATTTGGCCGAGTGACTCGGCTTTCTTCCCTGGTATAACTCCATGAAAGCTCATGTTACTAGTGCTCAGTCGGGACATCGGAATGTCCATTCCTTTCAGTGTGTCTGCATACAACAAATTCAGCCCGCTTCCACCGTCCATCAGCACTTTTGTCAGTCGAGTGCCTTCAACAACTGGATCGACCACCAAAGCTTGCCTCCCAGGGGTGGCAATATGAGTCGGGTGATCAGATTAGTCGAATGTGATGGGTATTTGAGACCATTTCAGATAATTTGCTTTTGCTGGGGCAACCATGTTCACTTCTCGGTTAATGACTTTCAGTCGACTCCTGCTTTCCACATCTGCAAAGATCATCAGAGTGGAGTTGATATGCGGATATCCTTCCTCACTGTCCTCCTTGTCTTCAGCCTTGTCCGACTCCTTCTCCTTGTCCTTAGACTGTTTTCCCTGAAACTGCTGGATCAGGAGTCGACATTGGCGAGTGGTGTGCTTCGGGTAGATGATATTCCCCTCTTCGTCTTTCTTCGTGTGGATGTGACATGGCATATCCATTATGTCGTTCCCTTCTTTATACTTTACCTTCTTGGGGTTCCAGGATCCTTTTGGTTTCCCCTTAAACTTTCCCTGAGTCACGGCCAGAGCCTCTCCAGGAGCTGCCGGTTCAGCCTTCCGCTTCTGTTTCCGACTGGTGTTTCCTTTTTCCGACTGACTCGGCTTGTGCTTGCCGCTTCGGAGTCGGTCTTCTTCTTCGCCGTTGGCGTACTTGGTAGCAATCTCCATCATCCGACTCAAGGTCATGTCACCGGTTCGACCAAACTTCAAACTCAGTTCTCTGTTCTTGACGCCATCTTTGAAGGCGCAGACTGCCTGATGATCAGACACATTCTCCACAGTGTGGTGCAAAGTGATCCACCTCTGAATATACTCTCTGAGAGTCTCATTAGCCTTCTGCACGCAGACTTGCAACTCTGTCAATCCAGCTGGTCGCTTGCAAGTTCCTTCAAACATTCTGATGAACACTCGGGACAGATCTTCCCAAGTGTAAATGCTGCTAGGAGGTAATTGAGTCAACCATGCCCTGGCAGAACCTTCCAGCATGAGGGGTAAATGCTTCATGGCCACCTCGTCGTTCCCACCACCAATCTGAACTGCCACTCGGTAGTCCTCAAGCCAAGTTTCAGGCTTAGACTCACCAGTGAACTTGCTGACTCCTGTTGCCAACCTGAAATTGGGAGGGATAACTGCGGCTCTGATAGCTCTGCTGAAACATTCAGGACCAGAAACATGCACTCGACTACTTGTGGGTGCATCTCTGTCGAGTCCGCCTCGATGGGCTCTGTTCCGGTCGACCAAACCTTGCACGATAATGGATCGCGCGTCGAGGCCTGGTTCTCTGGGGTCGACTGGAACCCTTCGCCCTGTACTGTACTGACGCCTGTCATCTTGCTGCCGAGGAGCGTAAGACCCACCCCTCGGAGGGGAATTGGGCACTCGACGCCTATCATCTCGGTCGAGTTGGTCGCCATATTGATCTCGCCGATTCTCGCGCCCTTCACGCCGCGGAGGCGATTTGGGGCTGTGAGCCGACTGAACCGTATTCGCAGTGACGGATCGACTATGAATTTTGTTGCGCGACTGAGACACGGCCGAATTCTGATCTCCTGCTGCCCAGAGCAGATCCCTGATCTGCAGCAAACCTCTGCCAGCTTCCGACTGCGAAGGCTGGATGGACTCTGCTATACGGGTCGCAGCTGCTAAATTCTGGATTGGGGTTCGATATACCTGAGTCGGCGGGAAGAGTTGACGTCGACTGGTGTCGGGAACTCGTTGCCGCGCGCGCTCGTCGAGTGCTCGCTGAAGATTCTCCAGTCGAGTGCGTTCGGCCAAATTGGCCAGACGTGCCTCCTCCAAGGCACGAGCCTCGGGGGTTTCTCCTGCGATGGGAGTACGCAGAGCATCCACGTTCCTGCGGCGAAGTTCCTCTCTTTGCAGAGAGTCGAGTGGCTCGGGCTGGTACTCTTCGTGGCCTCGTGCGGGGTCGCCTCCGTCACCTGCTCCACCATCACGGGCGAAGCCAGGGGGACTGCGGGGCCCGTCGACCATCAAGATTTCCGCCGCTGGATCACTGCTACCGCACTCGGATGCAGTCTCTACGGAGCCAGTCGACAGATCGAACAAGCCGTACAGAGATTCGTCGGGCTCGATTGCCGCAACTTGGGTGGTGGCCGATTGGCGAGCCACCGCGTGCCTCACCCATCGCTGAAGCCTCGACCGGCCCGAGCGCTTGCGCTGGCAGGAGACCGGGAGGGTGGACGATGGAGGAGTCGTCCGATACGGGGTCGACGGTTGTCGCAGCTGAACGCCGCGGACACATGCGCGAAAATGCGTCGCACCACGGACGGGGAGCGCATCAACGTCGAGTGGAGCCTCCTGGAGCCAGGCGGAGTCGCCGGCGATGAAGGTGAGAGTGCCGAGACAGATCTCTCGACCTTCGACCAAAACTCCAGCAGACACCATGATGAAAGTACCCGGAAGAATCGCAACTTCTCCACAAAATCACTAAAACACCTGCCCCACGGTGGGCGCCAACTGTCGTGGTTCTAAGCCTGACAGTAGAGTGGGGGGTAGGTATGGAGAGGCAAGGTCCTAGCTATGGAGAGGTTGTAAACACAAGGGATGTACGAGTTCAGGCCCTTCTCGGAAGAAGTAATAGCCCTACGTCTCGGAGCCCGGAGGCGGTCGAGTGGATTATGAGTATATGAGTTACAAGGTGCCGAACCCCTCTACCTGTGGAGGGGGGGCGGCTTACATAGAGTGCGCCGGGACCCCAGTCAGCCCATGTAGGAGAGGGTTTAAGGTGAGTTAAGTCCGGGGCGTTACTGATAACGCCCCACATAAAGTGTCTTTACTACCATAAAGTCTACTTAATTACAGGCCGTTGCAGTGTAGAGTGCCTCTTGACCTTCTGGTGGTCGAGTGAGTCTTCATGGTCGAGTCCTTCAAGTCAGTCGAGTGAGTCCCTCGTTGGTCGACTGGAAGGCGACCTCTTCTAAGGGTGTCCTTGGGTAAGGTACCTAGATCAGGTCCATGACCCTAACCTAGGTACATGACCCCATCAGGTGCATTTTCACACTTGATCCAACATCTTGGTCCTATTAAGGAGGTGGTAGCGCAGCGAACTAGGCAACCGGACTATAATGCTTTATCACTTTCACTTAGCCATAAAAGTTTGATTGTGGGGCTACTATATAGCCCCTAGGGGCACCGCGCTCACCCGATTTCAGGGCGCGTGTGTGCCTGGCCGGGAAACGGCCCTTCGTTAATGCGGAGGAATCCTAAAGCTTCCGGCGGGTCATCGAGTGGTTGACCAGTCTCACGCTATATCATGACAGTCAGTTTTTGGCTTTCTCTACTGAGGTGCTCGCCTGGCTGAACCGGGGCACAATCACAGTAGTTCTCCTGGTGCCGCCTTAGCCGATAGAGCGGAACGTAAGGCAGCAAAACACAGGAGTCGGGCAAACCCAACATTTGACCAAAGACATGATTCGGAGCTGATGCATATAAGGCCAAACTCGCGACGCCAAACACTCCCTAAGGTATTCGGTCTTTATGAAAACGGGCTGAACAACGCCCTTGCTAAGAAGCCCCTGGTGTCCAGGTACGTGCAAAATTCTGACCTGGCCACATGCCAAGACGCCAGCCTCCTCCTCGGTTATAACAAGAAACCGGGGGATGTGTATCAACAAGAGACAGTGAAAAAGGTTTACACAGGGTCTTAATCTGAAAAGAATCCTTGGAACGGGTCCCTACTATACGTCTGCGCCTGTGTTTCCGTTGTGCCGTATCCTGGACAGGTGTAGCATGATGGTCATCTGTAAAAGAGAGGAGCGTAGTTGAAAAAGATCGTGCAAAAATCCATAAAATAAACAAAGTATAATTCAGAAAATGGGTAAAATTGAACTTTATTGTCTCTTGGTGTACATGCGCGGAGCCCCTTGTATGGCGGTATGCGGCTAGTAAGCCCTTGTATGTTTACGCCAGACTCGTCTAGCCATGTCCGGGGTCTGAACGACCTATTTAGGTGCTTTGATTAGTGAAGCCGGTTTAGTGTCTGGCTGTCAAGGCAGCCACACAGTCTTCCACGCTCGAGGAACATTCAATATTTCCCTTTAATGAGATGATGCCTCGCGGACCGGGCATTTTAAGCGTAAGGGATGCATAATGTGGTATTGTGTTCAAGCGGGCGAAAGCTTCGCGTCCCAGTAGTGCTTGATAGCTACTTGTAAATGGGGCGATGTGGAAGGTTAGCTTTTCACGGCGGAAGTTGTCAGGGGAGCCGAACATAACTTCTAACAGGAGAGAACCCGTATAGTGGGTATCTGGGCCTGGCGTTACCCCTTGGAAGGAAGTGTTGCCATGGCGAATTTTTGTTGGGTTTATCCCCATTTTGTGGATGGTGTCCTGATATAGCAGGTTTAGACCACTGCCGCCGTCCATTAGGACTTGTGTAAAGTGGAGTCGGTCAATTATCGGATCTAATATCAAGGCAGTCCAGCCTGCGTTCCGAATACTTCTAGAGTAATCCTGATGGTCGAAGGTGATTGGTTTTAACAACCAGTGGCGGGACTCCTCTGGGACAGGCCTTATGGCGCGTATCTCTATAGGCACCACTCTGTTTTTCCCTTTTGTCACGTGAAGTGAGTTTACTGTTTTGACTTCTTGTGGGAACTTCTTTTGTTCTCCGGTGCTCTGCTTGTGGGGTTCATCATCGTCCTCGCTTGGTATGTCGATCCCCTTGTGTTCGGTGTTGAGTTTGCTGGATTGCTTGAAGACCCAACAATCTCTGTGGGTATGGTTTGCAGGCTTCCCGGGAGTACTGTGGATTTGGCATATTTTGTCCAAGATTTTGTTTAGGTTAGATAGCTCGTCCCTGTTATCCTTGAGGGGCAGCTTTATCTGATTCTACTGAGAGCTTTTGAACCCGGCGTTGACTGCCATGCTCTTCGGGCTGTTTCCCTTGGTCCGGCGCTGGTCCTTGCTACATCTCGGTTTCCCGTTTCCATCCCTAACTTCGGATGTACTTGGGTTGCTGGTACTGCTTCTTGCTAACCAGCTATCCTCTCATGCGCAAAAGCGAGTCATGAGGCTTGTTAATGCAGCCATTGTTCTTGGCTTTTCTTGGCCGAGGTGTCTGGCGAGCCATTCGTCTCGAACGCTGTGTTTGAAAGCTGCTAAGGCTTCGGTGTTCGGACAGTCGACTATCTAGTTCTTTTTAGTAAGAAATCTGTTCCAGAGTTTCCGGGCTGACTTTCTGGGTTGTTGAGTTATATGACTTAGATCGTCTGCATCCGGAGGTCGGACATAGGTCCCTTGAAAATTTGCTCGAAAAGCATCCTCCAGCTCTTCCCAACTTCCGATGGTGTTTTTGGGAAGGCTTTTAAGCCAATGCCGAGCTGGCCCTTTGAGCTTGAGGGGTAAGTATTTTATGGCGTGGAGGTCATCTCCTCTAGCCATGTGTATGTGGAGGATATAATCCTCAATCCAGACTCCAGGGTATGTTGTTCTGTCGTATGCCTCTATGTTTACGGGCTTGAATCCTGCTGGAAACTCATGGTCCAGCACCTCATCGGTGAAACATTGTGGGTGTGCGGCACCCCTATATTTGGGTGTGTCGTGATGTTCGGATACTTGTTGCGTTGCACTGCTTACTAGAGCTTGCTTTCTTGGCCCGTAGATAGATCTGACTGGGCCGTCTTTTTGATGTGAATCCTTGTGCAGATCGCGTGCCGACTTGTGTGCGGCGCCATTTGCCGCTCTATGTTGGCCATGGGGTTGTTTATCTGACCGGGTGGCTTCCTTATTTTTTGATTGCGGGGGCTCTAAGGCCTCCTCATCAAATTCCGGCAGTAATTTTCGCTTCGGATAGCTCCTTGTGTGGCGATTGTCGCCGTATTTGTCTGCGGTGTTGAGTAATTTGCCCCATCTAATTCTGAGTGCATCTTCCGCTGTTTTGAGCTTCCGCTTCTGCTTTTTCAGGCTACGCACAGTGGCGACGAGCCTTTTGTGGAGGTTCTTCCGCTCCAGCAACTTGTCCGGCGTGAGGTCGTCCGGACTATTATCTTCACCGGGGACGGGTTGTTCGGTTTGTTTATCCAAGTTGCCCTGTTTGGACGGTTGCTCGATGGCATGTTTGTCGTCCACCGGTTCGCCCTGCTCTGTGGCTGGGTCTGTATGGCTGTTGTCTCTGTCGAGGTGGGGTTTGGAGCGGCACTTACGCCGCCGCTTTGACTGCTTTTCAAGGGAACGATCCCTTGTTGCGTCCCTTTGTTCCTCATCATCGTTTCTTTTAGGTGTGTCCACCATGTATACATCGTTAGATGAGGTGGTTGTCCAGTGCCCTATAGGCGCTGGTTCCTGTTTGTCTCCTACATCGTCGTCCATACCGTCCATGTCTTCAGACTTGAAGTCGAGCATGTCGGTTAAATCATCGAAAGTGGCTATGAAGTGGGTGGTGGGTGGGCTTTGAATTTCTTCATCATCCGCATCCCATCCTCGCTGACCATAGTCCGGCCAGGGCTCTCCTAATAAAGAGAGAGACTTTAGTGAATTCAGAATGTCATCGAAGGGCGAGCGTTGAGAAGTGTCCGCGGCGGTGAACTCCATGATCGGCGCCCAATCGGATTCGATCGGCAGGGGCGCGGAAGGTTCGGAGTCCGGGGAGGAGTCCGGCACCTTGGATTCACGGGCTTCGCAGAGGACAAGGCTGGTGTTCGGCTCGATCGCCGTAGAGATTGCAGCCCCCGAGGCGGTGTCCAACCACCCGTCCTCGATTGGTGCAGTCGGCTCTGAGCTAAGGGTCGGAGCGGACATTGGTGCAGCCTCCTGGGCACTGTTCGGCGATAGAGCTAGATCATACCCATCATGACAGTGCGGCGCACTCGGCTGTGGCTCGAACCCGTCGAAGATCAAGTCTCTGCGGACGTCAGCCGTGTAGTTCAAACTTCCAAATCTGACCTGATGGCCAGGGGCGTAGCTTTTGATCTACTCCAGATGGCCAAGCGAATTGGCCCGCAGTGCAAAGCCGCCGAATACAAAGATCTGTCCGGGGAGAAAAGTCTCGCCCTGGACCGCATCGTTGTTGATGATCGGAGGAGCCATCGGGCCTAAAGATGATGACACAGAGGAACTCTCAATGAAAGCACCAGTGTCGGTGTCAAAACCGGCGGATCTCGGGTAGGGGGTCCCGAACTGTGCGTCTAGGCGGATGGTAACAGGAGACAAGGGACACGATGTTTTTACCCAGGTTCGGGCCGTCTTGATGGAGGTAAAACCCTACTCCTGCTTGATTAATATTGATGATATGGGTAGTACAAGAGTAGATCTACCACGAGATCAGAGAGGCTAAACCCTAGAAGCTAGCTTATGGTATGATTGTTCTTCGTCCTATGGACTAAAACCCTCTGGTTTATATAGACATCGGAGAGGGCTAGGGTTACACAGGGTCAGTTACAATGGGAGGAGATCTACATATCTGTATCGCCAAGCTTGCCTTCCACGCCAAGGAAAGTCCCATCCGGACACGGGACGAAGTCTTCAATCTTGTATCTTCATAGTCCAGGAGTCCGGCCAAAGGTTATAGTCCGGTCATCCGGACACCCCCTAATCCAGGACTCCCTCAATAACCCTCATGTGACGCCCGGATAATTAGGCTACAGTAAAACTCTGCTACTGATGCCACGTCACCACTCTTACTGTCGTAAACCTCGCGATGATTCAATCCTGTCCGAATTCAAAATTCAAAATCAAGGCAAACAATAAAAGTTTTCAAACATTAAAACTAAAATGTTCTATATGTGCCAAATATCGCATAAATAATTGTGGTGGAGAATCCACATTTTTATAAAGTATTTAATTGCACCGAAATAAATAAAATAGTAATAAAAACAAATAATTCAGTGCCTTTACTAACTAATAAATTATCAAACTAAAATTAATTGGGGACTAGACATTTTGTGACGGTGGACTAAACTGAAATACTAAATTAGATGTTATGTATATATTTTACAGAAACTCAAATAAAAGGTAACTAAAATAAAATAGAAAAGTAAATAAATAAAAAAGGGAAAAAGAAACACAAACCCCGCTGGCCCACTGGGCGACGGCCCAGCAGGCCACCAGACTGCCAGGCCGACCCAGCCGGCCTCCCCTTAACCCCCACCCTGAC
>NC_057803.1:677575541-677730802 GCF_018294505.1 Triticum aestivum
CGACGCCGTACGCTGCCGCCTGGTGCCGTCCCGGCCCCATCACCGGACCTCGCCGAACGCCTCCTCCTCGCCTCCCCCTTCTCCCGATCTGCGAGCTCTGACGCCGCGCCCGACCAGCCGCACGCCGCCGCCTCATTCTCGATTCACCGCCGCCCGGAGCCCGCACAGCCGCCCGAGGACCTCGCCGGACTCCATCGACGGCACCCTCTACCTCAGGCCCTCCCCGAGCACACGATTGCACAACGACAGGCTCGATGTGAGCCTCTTCCCCTCCTCCTCTCTTCCCCGCATCGCCGCGCCCTCTGCTCCCCCCTACCGCGTGCCCTGACCGCGTTGGCCGTGCACGCGCGCCGCGTGTGGCCACGCCCCCTGCTCCTTGACGCTGGTTGCCTGCGGGTCCTCCTCGCCCGGAGCTCCCCGTCCACCCGCACGACGCCGCCCCTTCCACGGCTGCTACTGCCGCACCGCCACGGCCCCCTCGCGCGCTCGGGTCCGCCCCAGTCAAGCGCCTGCGCCCGCCGCTGCCCTTCTGCCGGCATCCCCATCCAGCGACCCCGTGCCTCGCTCATCCTCGTCCGGTGCCGCTCGTCGCGCCGACGGCGCCGCCCGGGTTCGCCCGTTGACGCCGTGACCGAAACCCGTCGCCCGCGCGCTCGTTAGCCCCTGGCCCAATGACATGTGGGGCCTAGCCCCCAGGATGTTAAAAATAATAATAGTAATAATAAAAATAAATAAATAGATAATAATAGTTAAATTAATTAATTAATTAACAAATTAATTAAGTTAATTATGATAATCAGATTAACCTAATTAACTGTTAGTTAATTAATCAAGGGCCCATCTCCTAATTAATTATCATTAGTTTAATTAATCAGTTTAATTAAAATGTGTCACTAACCAGTGGGACCCACTGGTCAGGTTGACCAGTCAACTCTGTTGACTACTGACGTCAGCATGACATCATGCTGATGTCATTATTTCATTTTCGAATTAATTAAATAATTAATTAAATTCAGAAATTAATAAAATCTTTAGAAAAGCATATCTTTTAATCCGTAACTCCGATTAAAAAAAATTCAACATGAAAGTTGCTCAGAACGACGAGACGATTCTGGATATGCAGCCTGTTCGTCCGCCACACATCCCTAGCATAGCAAACTCGCAACTTTTCCCCTCCGATTCATCTGTCCGAAAACGCGAGACACCGGGGATACTTTCCCGGATGTTTCCCCCTTTCGCCGGTATCACCTACTACGGAATTAGGGCACACCGGACACCACGTATTGCCTTGTTATGCTTTGTGATGCTTTGATTGCTCTGTTATTTATTATGTTCCCCATCCATTACTTCTTTCCGGTAGAACCCGAGACTGTCGGCGCCCCCAGTTCGACTACGGAGTTGACGACCCCTCCTTCTTGCCAGAGCAACCAGGCAAGCCCCCCCCCTGATCACCAGATATCGCCTATTCTTCTCTATACTGCTTGCATTAGAGTAGTGTAGCATGTTACTGTTCGGTTACTCCTATTCTGTTGCATAGCCTGTCATTGTTGCTACAGTCATTGATACCTTACCCGCAATCCTAAATGCTTAGTATAGGATGCTAGTTTATCATCATTGGCCCTACATTCTTGTCAGTCTGCCTTGCTATACTATTGGGCCGTGATCACTTGGGGGGTGATCACGGGTATATATTATACATATATACATACTATACAGATGGTGACTAAAGTCGGGTTGGCTCAAGGAGTACCCGCGAGTGATTCACGGATTGGGGGCTGAAAGGACCTTTGTCCCGACGGCCCTCTGTGTGGATCTTTGTAGCGGAGCAACATGGCAGGTTGAGACCACCTGGGAGACAGGTGGGCCTGGCCCTGGTCGGCGTTCGCGATTGCTTCATATTAACGAGATCTTGGTATTTGATCTGAGTCTGGCCACTGGCCTATACGCACTAACCAACTATACGGGAACAGTTATGGGCACTCGACGTCGTGGTATCAGCCGAAGCCTTCTTGACGTCAGCGACGGAGCGGCGCGCGCCGGATTGGACTGGAACGCCTACTCTTGTATAAGGGAGGCTAGGTCTGCTTCCGGCCGCCCTCGCAATGTGCAGGTGTGCAATGGGCGATGGGCCCAGACCCGTGCGCGCATAGGATTTAGACCGGCGTGCTGACCTCTCTGTTGTGCCTAGGTGGGGCTGCGACGTGTTGATCTTCCGAGGCCGGGCATGACCCAGGAAGTTGTGTCCGGCCAAATGGGATCGAGCGTGTTGGGTTATGCGGTGCACCCCTGCAGGGAAGTTAATCTATTCGAATAGCCGCGATCTTCGGTAACAGGACGACTTGGAGTTGTACCTTGACCTTATGACAACTAGAACCGGATACTTAGTAAAACACACCCTTCCAAGTGCCATATACAACCCGGTGATCGCTCTCTAACAGGGCAACGAGGAGAGGATCACCGGGTAGGATTATGCTATACGATGCTACTTGGAGGACTTCAGTCTACTCTCTTCTACATGCTGCAAGACGGAGGCTGCCAGAAGCGTAGTCTTCGATAGGACTAGCTTTCCCTCTCTTATTCTGGCATTCTGCAGTTCAGTCCACCGATATGGCCCTTTACACATATACCCATGCATATGTAGTGTAGCTCTTTGCTTGCGAGTACTTTGGATGACTACTCACGGTTGCTTTTCTCCCCCTTTTCCCCTTTTCCTTTCTACCTGGTTGTCGCAACCAGATGCCGGAGCCCAGGAGCTAGACGCCACCGTTGACGACTCCTACTACACTGGAGGTGCCTACTACTACGTGCAGCCCGTTGGCGACGACAAAGAGTAGTTTAGGAGGATCCCAGGCAGGAGGCATGTGCCTCTTTCGATCTGTATCCCAGTTTGTGCTAGCCTTCTTAAGGCAAACTTGTTTAACTTATGTTTGTACTCAGATATTGTTGCTTCCGCTGACTCGTCTACGATCGAGCACTTGTATTCGAGCCCTCGAGGCCCCTGGCTTGTAATATGATGCTTGTATGACTTATTTATGTTTTTAGAGTTGTGTTGTGATATCTTCCCGTGAGTCCCTGATCTTGATCGTACACGTTTGCGTGCATGATTAGTGTAAGATTGAATCGGGGGCGTCACACCTTAGGAACAACAGGCAATTCATAATTAGGGGGAGAACCTTCATCATCACTTTCATCAATAATTTCATTTTCAATAATTTCATTCTCCCTAGCCCTAGTAAGTTGTTCATCAAGAAATTCACCTAATGGCACAGTAGTATCAAGCATAGAAGTAGTTTCATCATAAGTATCATGCATAGCAGAAGTGGCATCATCAATAACTTGCAACATATCAGAATTCTTAGCAGTAGTAGGTTTAGGTGTCGCAAGCTTACCCATAACAGAAGGAGAATCTAGTGCAGAGCTAGATGGCAGTTCCTTACCTCCCCTCGTAGTTGAGGGATAGATTTTAGTTCTTTGACCTTTGATGTTCTTCATAGTGATCAGCAGATATAAATCCCAAGTGACTCAGAGAATAGAGCTATGCTCCCCAGCAACGGTGCCAGAAATTAGTCTTGATAAAACACAAGTGTAGGGGATCGCAACAGCTTTCGAGGGTAGAGTATTCAACCCAAATTTATTGATTCGACACAAGGGGAGACAAAGAATATTCTTAAGTATTAGCAGTTGAGTTGTCAATTCAACCACACCTGGATAACTTAGTATCTGCAGCAAAGTATTTAGTAGCAAAGTAATATGATAGTAATGGTAATAGTGGCAAAGGTAAAGATAGCAGTGTTGTAGTGATTGTAATAGTAGCAACGGAAAAGTAAATAAGCGAAGCACAATATATGAAAAGCTCGTAGGAATTGGATCAGTGATGGATAATTATGTCGGATGTGATTCCTCATGTAATAGTTATAACATAGGGTGACACAGAACTAGCTCCAATTCATCAATGTAATGTAGGCATGTATTCCGAATATAGTCATACGTGCTTATGGAAAAGAACTTGCATGACATATTTTGTCCTACCCTCCCGTGGCAGTGGGGTCCTAGTGGAAACTAAGGGATATTAAGGCCTCCTTTTAATAGAGAACCGGACCAAACCATTAGCACTTGGTGAATACATGAACTCCTCAAACTACGGTCATCACTGAGAAGTATCCCGATTGTTGTCACTTCGGGGTTGTCGGATCATAACACATAATAGGTGACTATAGACTTGCAAGATAGGATCAAGAACTCACATATATTCATGGAAACATAATAGGTTCAGATCTAAAATCATGGCACTCAGGCCCTAGTGACAAGCATTAAGCATAGCAAAGTCATAGCAACATCAATCTCAGAACATAGTGGATACTAGGGATCAAACCCTAACAAAACTAACTTGATTACATAGTAAATCCCATCCAACCCATCACCGTCCAGCAAGCCTACGATGGAATTACTCACACACGGCGGTGAGCATCATGAAATTGGTGATGGAGGATGGTTGATGATGACAATGGTGACGAATCCCCCTCTCCGGAGCCCCGAACAGACTCCAGATCAGCCCTTCCGAGAGGTTTTAGGGCTTGGCGGCGGCTCCATATCGTAAAACGCGATGAAACTTCCTCTCCGATTTTTTTCTCCATGAAACGGAATATATGGATTTGGAGTTGAGGTCGGTGGAGCAGTAGGGGGCCCACGAGACAGGGGGCGCGCCCTATAGGGGGGGCGCCCCCACCCTCGTGGACAGGGTGTGGGCCCCCTAGCCTTCATCTTTTGCAAGTATTTTTTTATATATTCCAAAAGTTATCTCCGTGGATTTTTAGGTCATTCTGAGAACTTTTGTTTCTGCACAAAAATAACACCACGGCAGTTCTGCTGAAAATAGCGTTAGTCCGGGTTAGTTTCGTTCAAATCATGCAAGTTAGAGTCCAAAACAAGGGCAAAAGTGTTTGGAAAAGTAGATACATTGAGACGTATCAGCCACCATGCAGGCTCTATCCGCCACCCTAATCGATCCAGCAGGCGGCTCCGAGGAGGCCCAGCGCGTAGATCTAGCCGCCGCCCTTCGGGAGGCGACGGCGAGGAAAGTGCGGGAGGCGCACGAGGAGCGGGAAGCCACGGAGAAGGTGCAGGCCGACGCCCAGGCGTTTGAAGCGGCGCAGGCGGAGGCCTGAGCCGCAGCGAGGGTGGAGGCGGAGGCGGCGACCAGGGCACAGGCGGAGGCCGATGCCAGGGCCACGGTGGATCCAACTGGTGGTGCGGTCCCGGAGACCACCAACCTCGAACAGCCGGAGGTGCAGATGAGGGAGAACCGAACGCCGCCTGGAGCAGTCGGGGCTGATCAGTCAGTTCTGGAGTAGGTGGTCATCAACACCGCCATCCCGAAGGCGAAAGAGGCCCAGCACGCGCCGGGTGCTGGAGGGCGAGGAGTGATACGTCTCCAACGTATCTATAATTTTTTATTATTCCATGCTATTATATTACCCGTTTTGGATGTTTATGGGCTTTACTTTACACCATTATATAATTTTTGGGACTAACCTACTAACTGGAGGCCCAGCCCGAATTGCTGTTTTTTTGCCTATTTCAGTACATCGAAGAAAAGGAATATCAAACGGAGTCCAAACGGAATGAAACCTTCGGGAGCGATCTTTTTGGAACAAACGTGATCCAGAGGACTTGGAGTGCAAGTCAAGAAGCTTCCGAGGAGGCCACGAGGGTGGAGGGCGCCCCCCCTACTGGGCGCGCCCCCCTATCTCATGGGCCCCTCGGGCATCCACCGACGTACTTCTTCCTCCTATATATACCCATGTACCCCGAAACCATCAAGGGCGACCACGAAAAGCTATTTCCACCACCGTAACCTTCTGTATCCGCGAGATCCCATCTTGGAGCCTTCGCCGACGCTCCGCCGGAGGGGGAATCGACCATGGAGGGCTTCTACATCAACACCATAGCCTCTCCGATGAGTTGTGAGTAGTTTACCACAGACCTTCGGGTCCATAGTTATTAGCTAGATGGCTTCTTATCTCTCTTTGAATCTCAATACCATGTTCTCCTTGATCTTCTTGGATATCTATTTGATGTAACTCTTTTTGCGGTGTGTTTGTCGAGATCCGATGAATTGTTGGTTTATGATCAAGTTTATCTATGAGAAATATTTGAATCTCCTCTGAATTATTTTATGTGTGATTAAGTTATCTTTGCAAGTCTATTCGAATTATCGGTTTCGTTGGCCTACTAGATTGATCTTTCTTGCCATGGGAGAAGTGCTTAGCTTTGGGTTCAATCTTGCGGTGTCCTTTCCTAGTGACAGCAGGGGCAGCAAGGCACGTATTGTATTGTTGCCATCGAGATTAAAAAGATGGGGTTTATATCATATTGCATGAGTTTATCCCTCTACATCATGTCATTTTTATTAAAGCGTTACTCTATTCTTCATGAACTTAATACTCGAGATGCATGCTGGATAGCAGTCGATGCGTGGAGTAATAGTAGTAGATGCAGGCAGGAGTCGGTCTACTTGTCACGGACGTGATGCCTATATTCATGATCATGCCTAGATAATCTCATAATTATTCGCTTTTATATCAATTACTCGACAGTAATTTGTTCACCCACTGTAATACTTATGCTATCTTGAGAGAAGCCACTAGTGAAACCTATGGCCCCCAGGTCTATCTCTTATTATATAAGCTTTCAATCTACTTTTATTTGCATCTTTACTTTTCCAATCTATATCATAAAATACCAAAAATATATTTATCTTATCATATTATCTCTATCAGATCTCACTTTTGCTAGTGGCTGTGAAGGGATTGACAACTCCTTTATTGCGTTGGTTGCGAGTTCTTTGTTTGTTTGTGTAGGTGCGTGGGACTTGTGAGGAGCCTCCTACTGGATTGATACCTTGGTTCTCAAAAACTGAGGGAAATTCTTACGCTACTGTGCTGCATCACCCTTTCCTCTTCATGGAAAACCAACGCAAGCTCAAGACATAGCAAGAAGGATTTCTGGCGCTATTGCCGGGGAGGTCTTCGCTCGAGTCAAGACATACCAAGTACCCATCACAAACTCATCTCCCTCGCATTTACATTATTTTCCATTTGCCTCTCGTTTTCCTCTCCCCCACTTCACCCTTGCCGTTTTATTCGCCCTCTCTTTCCCAATCTTCTCTCTCTCTCTCTCTCTTTCGCTTGCTTTTCTGTGTGCCTGCTTGCCCGCATGGCTTTGCCTAAAAAAACCGACCTTCATCTTAGAAGGTTGGAAGAGATTGAATGAAACGTTAGAAGTTTTATGACTTTACAATTTGAGCATAATAATTTTTTTAGAAAAGAGCTTAAAGAACAAAAAAGTTTTATGGGGTTTATGAACAAAGAGCTTGATGATATGTCTAAAGAATTTTATGGTTTGTGAAAGCATCGAGAAGAGGTGTCTAGAGGGGGGTGATTAGACACTATGTACCAAAAGTTGCAGTTTTTAAATTCTTTAAGTTTAAGTGGAGTTTTGGCACAAGTTTAACAATCACAATACATATCAAGCAAGCATGCAGAGAGTATATGAGTAGAGGAAAGTAAAGCATGCAACTTGCAAGAATGTAAAGGGATGGGATTGGAGTGTGCAAACGTAATTTGGAGACACGGAGATTTTTTAGCCGTGGTTCCGATAGGTGGTGGTATCGTACATCCACGTTGATAGAGACTTCAACCCACGAAGGGTAACGGCTGCGCGAGTCCATGGAGGGCTCCACCCATGAAGGGTCCACGAAGAAGCAACCTTGTCTATCCCACCATGGTCGTCGCCCATGAAGGACTTGCCTCACTAGGGGTAGATCTTCACGAAGTAGGCGATCTCCTTGCCCGTACAAACTCCTTGGTTCAACTCCACAATCTTGTTGGAGGCTCCCAAGTGACACCTAGCCAATCTAGGAGGCACCACTCTCCAAGAAGTAACAAATGGTGTGTTGATGATGAACTCCTTGCTCTTGTGCTTCAAATGATAGTCTCCCCAACACTCAACTCTCTCTCACAGGATATGGATTTGGTGGTAAGAATATTTGAGTGGAAAGCAACTTGGGGAAGGCTAGAGATCAAGATTCATATGGTAGGATTGGAATATCTTGACCTCAACACAAGTGTAGGTGGTTCTCTCTCAGAAAATGTAAGTTGGAAGTGTAGGCATGTTCTGATGGCTCTCTCCACGAATGAAGAGGGGTGGAGGGGTATATATAGCCTCCACACAAAATCTAACCGTTACACACAACTTACCAATCTTGGTGGGACCGAATTGAGAAACTCGGTCGGGCCAATTTAGCAAATCAAGTGACCGTTAGGATTTTCGATGGGACCGACATGCAACTCGGTAAGACCGATATGGTTAGGGTTAGGGCATAATGTAATCTCGGTGAGACCGATTACACAAACTCGGTGAGACCGATTTTGGTAATAAGGTAACCAGAGAGTTGGTCAGGCAAACTCGGTGAGACCAATTCGCTCATCTCGGTGAGACCGGAACGTTACGAAAAGGAAACAGAGAGTTTACATTGCAATCTCGGTGGGACCGATCGCTCATCTCGGTGAGACCGAAACATTACGAAGGGAAACAGAGAGATTACAATCCCATCTCGGTGAGACCGAGATCCCTATCGGTGATACCGATTTGCCTAGGGTTTGTGGCAGTGGCTATGACATCTGAACTCGGTGGCGCCGAATAGAAAGAATCGGTGGGGCCGAGTTGGACTTTTGGTTTAGGTCATAGGTGAATGTGAGAAAGTAGTTGAGGGCTTTGGAGCATATCACTAAGCATTTTGAGCAAGAACCTCATTAAGCAACACCTCATCCCTCCTTGATAGTATTGGCTTTTCCTATAGACTCAATGTGGTCTTGGATCACTAAAATATAAAATGTAGAGTCTTGAGCTTTGAGCTTGAGCCAATCCTTTTGTCCTTAGCACTTTAAGGGATCCACTTCATCTAGTCCATGCCACTCCATTGTTGAACTTATCTGAAACATACTAGGTAAGGGTATTAGTCCAACAAGAGATATGTTCACTTTAATTACCAAAATCACCCAGGGAGCACTTGTGCTTTCAATCTCCCCCTTTTTGGTAATTGATGACAACATACATCAAAGCTTTAGATAAGGATATAGAGAATAACAAGTAAAGCTTTGGAAAGACATGTAACAAGCATAGGCTCCCCCTACATGTATGAAATCATGTAAATATGGAATATAGGAGCATGTGAATGCATAAGCATGATAGAGAAGGCAAAGTGTTACATGTATCTTGGCTGTATGCATTAGAGCAAGAGTTGTGAATATGGGAAATGTACCTTCATGCTCATGAGTCCCTCTTGCAAACAGTATGTACATCAGCAAGAGATCATCATACACATGATTGTGATGCATATACTTACCTTGTGGTCTTGAGTTGGCTTAGGATGGAATGAACCTGTGAAAATAAGGTTAGATAACACAGATACACCTACTGGCCAGAGCAAACAAAAGAAACCACAAGAGTACCAAGACTAGGATGACATGTAGAGAGTTAATACTGAGTACTTCATTTGATATTGACATGTCCCGAAAGGTAAAGATGTGCAATGAATTCAAGAATTTTCTTCCCTTAGATGTCTTGCTCCCCCTGAATCTAGCATGGGATACTAGGAGAAGATAGGGAACAGAAAATCAAAGCTTTAAGAAAAGAAACAAAGCTAAGCAAATAAACAAATATGAACATGTCTTTCCCCTCTTAAAGACATGTGACTTCTCTCCTCTTGAACACCAAGCATCTGGGGTCCTTGAAGATTACTCTTTCTCCTTGAGTATTCTCTCCCCCTATAGATATGATAAAGTTTTGATGTGATCTCTCTCTATAGATATGATAAAGTTTTAATGTGATCTCTCTCCCCCTTTGACATCAATTTCCAAGAAGGGTCTTCTGGATTTTTGTCACAAATGGGTTTGGTCCTTGAGTCATAGATCAAAGCAACAAGTTGAATGTGATGCTGGTAGAGGACAAGAATCATTAACTGGAGCTGGAACAAATGAAACACAAGAACAAGTGGCAAGCCTTTTCCTGTTGTGAAATCGGTGGCACCGAGTTGTATGCTTCGGTTGCGCTGAAAGGATTTGGTTGAACCAAAAATTACAAGCCGGTGTCACCGAGTTCATCACAGTGAGAATACTTGTCACCTTGGCTCACTATACAAGTAAGATCTCACAAAGATTTGCAAGGAATTGGATGCAAGGATATGCAGAACAAAATAAAGAAATCGAGATGAAGTTTTTTTTGAAAGGGGAAACAAACATGCATGAAACAAATGCAAGAACACAGAAAAGAACATGAGGAAACTTCATCTAGAAATGATCGGCGACAAAGTCACCTATGTTAGAGTATATTGACATAGGAGTCAAAGTGAGATCACTTGATCATAGGTCATACTCATCGTTTAAGCTCAAAAATGGGGTTACCATTTTTCGTTTAAGCATTTTGATGTATTCTCATCTTATTGAGTTGCTTTGACTCATGACTCGGAGTAAAGCTTCTTTAAGATGGAATAACATACCTTGGGTGGTGATGTTGATCATGTAGTTGAACTTGTGTGGATTGCTCGAGTTTGGTGTAGCTCATCAAGAGTTGGGACCACCACTTGGAGTGTGAGTTCATCTACCTACATGGGTTAGTTTTTGCAAGGAAGAGCACTTGTGTATCCAATATGACAATCATAAAGTTCAAAATAGAATTTGTCAAAGGATATGTTGAAGAGCTTCGTGCTTCCTTTGTCTTCAACCACCGTTGTGTAGTGACTTGGTGATGTAGAGATTGCTCAAGATGTGAGTGAGTTGCAATCTCATAGATTAGATTCATCCAAGTACCTACAAGGGTTAGATAGCATGCAAGGGGCAAATATATCCAGGACATAAGATTATCATCATGAGAGAAATATCAAGGATTAGTCATAGGCTCAAGCCTTGCATGTATCTGAATGAAGTTCCTACTCCAAGTTTGAAGCATCAATGATGTTCAATTCACCTCTCAATCTGCAAAACACTTTCTCATCAAGTGGTTTAGTGAAAATATTTGCTAATTGTTTATTGGTGCGAACATGCTTAAGGTCAATGTTCCCTTTGGCAACATGATCTCGAATGAAATGATGACGGACTTCAATATGCTTAGTTCGAGAGTGTTGCACAGGATTGTGAGCAATCTTGATAGCACTTTCATTGTCACAAAGTAATGGAACATGTTTCACATATATCCCATAATCCTTAAGAGTCTGGGTCATCCAAAGTAATTGGGCACAACATGAACCAACGGCAATGTATTCTACTTCGGCGGTGGATAAGGATACCGAGTTTTGTTTCTTGGAAGACCAAGACACAAGAGATCTACCAAGAAATTGACAAGTACCTGAAGTAGACTTTCTATCAACCTTGTCTCTGGCATATTCCGAGTTGGAGTATCCGACAAGATCAAAAGATGCCCTCTTTGGATACCAAATGCCAAAATTTGGTGTATGAATTAAGTATCTCACTATCCTTTTCACAGCCTTAAGATGACATTCTTTAGGAGCAGCTTGATATCGTGCACACATGCAGACACTTAGCATAATATCGGGACAAGAAGCACATAGGTATAACAATGAATCAATCATAGAGCGATAAACCTTTTGATCAACCGGTTCACCATCTTTGGTCAAATCAAGATATCCACTAGTAGGCATGGGTGTATACCTTTGCATTCTTGCATATTGAACTTCTTGAATAAGTCCTTGGTGTACTTTGTTTGAGAGACAAAAGTACCTTCCTTAGTTTTCTTGATTGGCAAACCGAGAAAGAATTTGAGTTCACTCATCATCGACATCTCAAACTTCTCTGACATTAGCTTTCCAAACTTCTCACTAAAGTGAGGGTTAGTCGAACCAAATATAATATCATCAACATAGATTGGGCACACAAATGATTCTCCATTAACCCTTTTAGTAAAAAGAGTAGAATCAATTTTTCCAATTTGAAAGCCTTTTTCAATAAGAAACTTGGTCAAGCATTTATACCAAGCTCTAGGAGCTTGTTTAAGACCATAAAGAGCTTTGCGAAGTTTGTAAACATGATTAGGTTTCTTAAGATTGATAAAGCCGGGAGGTTGCTTAACATAAACTTCCTCCTCTATTTCACCATTTAGAAAAGCACTTTTGATGTCCATTTGGTACAAGGTGATATCATGGTGATTAGCATAGGCAAATAAGATGCGAATGGACTCAAGTCTAGCAACGGGGGCATATGTCTCACCATAGTCCATACCTTCGACTTGAGTGTAGCCTTGGGCGATGAGACGTGCTTTGTTGCGAACTACTTGTCCATCTTCATCTTTCTTGTTGTGAAACACCCATTTGGTACCGATGATGTTGTGGTTGTTGTCGGGCTTCTCAACCAATGTCCAAACTTGGTTTCTATCAAAGTTGTGTAGCTCTTCATGCATGGCGTTTATCCAATCCGAATCTTCCAATGCTTCTTCAACCTTGATAGGTTCAATGCTAGAGATGAATGAATAGTGTTCACAAAAGTTAGCTAAACAAGTTTTGGAGCGAGTGATTCTCCCAGTTTCGATATCGTTGTAGATTTGCTCGACGGGATGGTCTCTGGCAACTCTTGCTCGAACTCGTGAAAGCCTTTGCTTGGATCTTGGTGGAACATCTTCTTCATCTTGTTCTTCTTCTTGGTCATCTTCATTGTTGTTGATGTTGTCGTTCTCTTGTCGTGGTGGAGAAGGAGGTTGTTGATGTTCATCTTGGGTACTTCCTCGTTTTCTTCGTCTTGGTGTGTTCCACTTGTGGATGCTTCCGTATCAACTCTTGGTTCACCTTGTCGTGAGGTAGAAGCTTCCACTGTGACGGACGAGGTACTCTCCTTCACCTCCGTTCGACAAACCTTGCCAATAGAAAAGTCTTGGATTGCTTCCGAAGGATCTTTATCTCCTACATTAATTGGCAATTTCTCTACTTGTGAGCCGTTAGATTCATCAAACTTCACATCTACCGTCTCTTCAACCTTTCGGGTGAAATTGTTGTAGACACGGTAAGTGTGAGAGTTTGAGCCATAACCAAGTAGGAATCCCTCATGAGATTTAGGAGCAAATTTAGAATGACGATGCTTATCAAGAATGTAGCACTTTGAGCCGAATACTCGAAAGTATCCAAATTGGGGTTTGTTAACGGTGAGGAGCTCATAGGCCGTCTTGCCGAGTAGCTTGTGAAGATACAAGCGATTTGTTGCATGACAAGTTGTCTCAACCGCTTCCACCCAAAAGTGTTTTGGTGTCTTATACTCATCAAGCATCGTTCTCGCCATTTCGATGATCGTTCGATTCTTCCTCTCAACAACTCCCTTTTGTTGAGGTGTGTACGTAGCCGAGAACTCATGTGCAATCCCTTCTTCGTCAAGAAAGGTGTCCACATTTGCGTTCTTGAACTCCGTTCCATTGTCGCTCCGAACCTTCTTGATCTTCACTTAAAACTGATTTTGGGTCTTCCTTGAGAAGTTTTTGAACATCTTTTGGACCTGCGATTTATCATTGAGAAAGAACACCCACGTAAATCTTGAAAAATCATCAACTATGACTAGACCAAAAGAATTTCCACCGAGACTTTCGTAGGCGTTGGGACCAAAAAGATCCATATGAAGTAGCTCGAGTGGCCTCCTTGTGGTCATGATGTTCTTCATGGGATGCCTTCCTCCAACCTGTTTACCTGCTTGACAAGCGCTGCGAAGTCTATCCTTATCAAATATTACATCGTTAACGCCAAGGATATGATTACCTTTAATAATCTTGTCAAGATTTCGCATGCCCACATGACCTAATCGTTTATGCCATAACCAACCTTTAGAAGATTTAGCAATGAAGCAAGTTCTAGGTTGAGCCTTTTTAGTGAAATCAACAATGTAAAGATCACGTCTATGAATACCGGTAAAGACCATTTTATTATTATCTCTCCAAAACACTTGGCAATCTATTTCAGTAAATAGGACATTGAAACCGAAATCAGCAAGTCTAGATACTAAAAGTAAATTGTATCCAAGAGATTCAACAAGCATGACATTTTGTATGGAGCTATCATGTGAGATGGCCACCTTACCGAGGCCAACCACCTTACCCTTTGAGTTATCACCAAAAGTGACATACTTTTGAGGGCCGTCGTTTTTAGCAAGCTCACGAAACATATCTTTATATCCGGTCATGTGATCAGTACATCCACTATCAAGAACCCATTCCTTTCCACGAGCCATATATCCCCGAAGATTTGCCATAAGACCAAAGTGTCTCATTGCATCATCAAGATCAAAGTCATCATCATCATCCTCATCATAGTATCCATGTTCAACATCGTCATGTGGTGGATCAGTTCCTAGAGAGGGTGTTTCGTTAGAGTGAGTTTGACAATGATTTCCTTTATGAATTCTAGTAGCTTCGGAGATAATATCACTGATGATTCCAACATCTCCTTTGGCACGCATAAGGTTAGTAAGTTCACATAGACAGTTACCAAACATAGGATCATTGGAATTCATCTTACTCAAGGCAATAGACTTATGGAGAATTTCATCTAGATTTTTCAAGGAATAATTCAGAAATCGTTCATCAAGAAATTTCCATATAGTGTAGGCATACTCAAGAGTAGGCAGATTTCCAATCAAGTTTCTAGGTAAGCCTCTAGTGATAAGACTAACAATTCTAAGATTGTGAATCATGTCAATTGACTCATCAAGGGTAGGATGCATAGGATCAGCATGAGGTGTACAAGGGCTAACAATGTACTTGTTCAAATGATATTGATTGAAAATCACAAGCATCTCATTTTTTCACTCATGAAAGTACTCTCCATCAAGTATAGGCACTCTATGTCTAAGACTCCCCAAAGTAGACTCATCCATCTTCCTCCAATGGTGTTTAAACCAAAGCCATGGAGACCAAAGCTCTGATACCAATTGAAAGGTTCGAGAAGAGGTGTCTAGAGGGGGGTGATTAGACACTATGTACCAAAAGTTGCAGTTTTTAAATTCTTTAAGTTTAAGTGGAGTTTAGGCACAAGTTTAACAACCACAATACATAGCAAGCAAGCATGCAAAGAGTATATGAGCAGCAGAAAGTAAAGCATGCAACTTGCAAGAATGTAAAGGGATGGGATTGGAGTGTGCAAACGCAATTTGGAGACACGGAGATTTTTGGGCCGTGGTTCCGATAGGTGGTGCTATCGTACATCCACATTGATGGAGACTTCAACCCACGAAGGGTAACGGCTGCATGAGTCCATGGAGGGCTCCACCCACAAAGGGTCCACGAAGAAGCAACCTTGTCTATCCTACCATGGTCATCGCCCATGAAGGACTTGCCTCACTAGGGGTAGATCATCACAAAGTAGGCGATCTCCTTGCCCGTACAAACTCCTTGGTTCAACTCCACAATCTTGTCGGAGGCTCCCAAGTGACACCTAGCCAATCTAGGAGACACCACTCTCCAAGAAGTAACAAATGGTGTGTTGATGATGAACTCCTTGCTCTTGTGCTTCAAATGATAGTCTCCCCAACACTCAACTCTCTCTCACAGGATATGGATTTGGTGGAAAGAAGATTTGAGTGGAAAGCAACTTGGGAAGGCTAGAGATCAAGATTCATATGGTAGGATTGGAATATCTTAACCTCGACACAAGTGTAGGTGGTTCTCTCTCAAAAAATGTAAGTTGGAAGTGTAGGCATGTTCTGATGGCTCTCTCATGAATGAAGAGGGGGTGGAGGGGTATATATAGCATCCACACAAAATCTAACCGTTACACGCAACTTACCAATCTCGGTGGGACCGAATTGGGAAACTCAGTCGGACCGATTTAGCAAATCAAGTGGCCATTAGGATTTTCAGTGGGACCGACATGCAACTCGGTAAGACCGATATGGTTAGGGTTAGGGCATAACATAATCTCGGTGAGACCGATTACACAAACTCGGTGAGACCGATTTTGGTAATAAGCAAACCAAAGAGTTGGTCAGGAAAACTCGGTGAGACCGATTCACTCATCTCGGTGAGACCGAAAAGTTACAAAAAGGAAACAGAGAGTTTACATTACAATCTCGATGGGACCGATCGCTCATCTCGGTGAGACCAAAACGTTATGAAGGGAAACAGAGAGATTACAATCCCATCTCGGTGAGACCGAGGTCCCTATCAGTGATACCGATTTGCCTAGGGTTTGTGGCAGTGGCTATGACATCTGAACTCGGTGGCGCCGGATAGAAAGAATCGATGGGGCTGAGTTGAACTTTTGGTTTAGGTCATAGGTGGATGTGAGAAAGTAGTTGAGGGCTTTGGAGCATATCACTAAGCACTTTGAGCAAGAACCTCATTAAGCAACACCTCATCCCTCCTTGATAGTATTGGCTTTTCCTATAGAGTCAATGTGATCTTGGATCACTAAAATATAAAATGTAGAGTCTTGAGCTTTGAGCTTGAGCCAATCCTTTTGTCCTTAGCACTTTGAGGGATCCACTTCCTATAGTCCATGCCACTCCATTGTTGAACTTATCTGAAACATACTAGGTAAGGGTATTAGTACAACAAGAGATATGTTGACATTAATTACCAAAATCACCAAGGGAGCACTTGTGCTTTCAGTTTGAACTCCCAAATTACTCAGCTTGAAAATTCTATAGCTCAAATTTCTGATAAGCAAGCTACCTTAGTCAATAAGATGGCTGCCAAACCAGAAAAATTAGGTGAAAATAATGATGAAGATCTTAAAGTTATTGATGTGTCCCCTGTTAGATCTTTGTTTTCCAATATGAATCTTAATAATGATGGGACTGGAGATGAGTCAACTTTAGTTAAAAGGTGTCCCCATAATTCGGAGTATTTAGATCTTGATGCTAAATTTGGTAAAAGTGGGATTGGAGAGGTCAAGACTTTAAATAGCATTGAACCCACTATCTTTGATTTCAAGGAATTTTATTATGATAATTGTTCTTTAGAAGATTGTATTTCCGTGTTGCAATCCGTTGTGAATTCTCCTCATGCTTATAGTCAAAATAAAGCTTTTACCAAACATATTGTTGATGCCTTGATGCAATCTTTTGATGAAAAACTTAATTTGGAAGTTTCTATACCTAGAAAACTTAATGATGAGTGGGAACCTACTATAAAGATTAAAATTAAAGGTCATGAGTGTTATGCTTTATGTGATTTGGGTGCTAGTGTTTCCACGATTCTGAAAACTTTATGTGATATTCTAGGTTTCCATGATCTTGATGATTGCTCTTTAAATTTGCACCTTGCGGATTCCACCATTAGAAAGCCAATGGGAATGACAAATGATGTTCTCATTGTTGCAAATAGAAATTTGGTGCCCGTAGATTTTATCGTTCTTGATATAGATTGCAATCTTGCTTGTCCTATTATTCTTGGTAGACCTTTCCTTAGAACGATTGGCACGATTATTGATATGAAGGAAGGGAATATTATATTCCAATTTACATTAAGGAAAGGCACGGAGCACTTTCCAAGAAAGAAAATTAAATCACCTTATGAATCTATTATGCGAGCTACTTATGAATCAAGTGTCAAAGATGGCACTACTTAGATCTATCTTCGCTTTTATGCCTAGCTAGGGGCGTTAAACGATAGCGCTAGTTGGGAGGCAACCCAATTTTATTTGTGTTTTTTGTTTTTGTTCCTGTTTAGTATAAATTTTGCATATAATTTCTGTTTAGATGTGTTTTCATGTTTTATTTAGTGTTTGTGCCAAGTAGAACCTATAGGATAACCTATGGTGATAGTTAATTTGATTCTGCTGAAAAACAGAAAGTTTGCGCTCACGAGAAAAAATTCAATAAATCACACAAACGTGTTTTTGCGTTGATTCTTTTTGATTTAGATCAATAGACAAATTTCCTAAGACTTCCTATTTTGGTAGGATTTTTAGTGTTCCAGAAGTATTCGAAAGTTACAGATTGTTACAGACTGTTTTGTTTTTGACAGATTCTGCCTTTCGTGTGTTGTTTGCTTATTTTGATGCATCTATGGCTAGTATGTAAGGGTATGAACCATAGAGAACTTGGAATACAGTAGTTTTAACACCAATATAAATAAAGAATGAGTTCATTACAGTACCTTATGTGGTGGTTTTTCTTTCTTTCACTAACGGAGCTTATGAGATTTCCTGTTGAGTTTTGTATTGTGAAGTTTTCAAGTTTTGGGTAAAGATTTGATGGACTATGGAATAAAGGGTGGCAAAAGTCTAAGCTTGGGGATGCCCACGGCATCCCAAGATATTCAAGAATAGCCAAAAGCCTAAGCTAGGGGATGCCCCGGGAAGGCATCCCCTCTTTCGTCTTCGTTCATTTTTCACTTTACTTGGAGCTATATTTTTATTCGCCACATGATATGTGTTTTGCTTGGAGCTCGTGTATGATATTAGTCTTTGCTTTTTAGTTTACCACAATCATCCTTTCTATACACACCTATTGGAAGAGAAATACTTGATTTGAAATTTATTAGAATACTCTATGTGCTTCACTTATATCTTTTGAGCTAGATAATTTTTGCTCTAGTGCTTCACTTATATCTTTTAGAGCACGGTGGTGGCTTAATTTTGTAGAAATTGTTAATCTCTCATGCTTCACTTATATTATTTTGAGATTTTCATAGAACATCATGGTATTTTCTATGGTTATAAAATTGGTCCTAGAATGGTGAGCATCCAAGTTGGATATAATAAAAACTATCATGGAAAGTGCATTAAAAATTATGATCAATTTGATGCTTGATAATTGTTTTGAGATATAAAGGTAATAATGCTAGAGTCATGCTAGTTGGGTAATTATGAAATTGAGAAATACTTGTGTTAAAGTTGGCAAGTCCCGTAGCATTCATGTATGGTAAAAGTTATGTGACAAATTTGTTGCATGGGATGCTCTTTTAATTTCTTTCCTTATGAGTGGAGGTCGGGATCGCGTGATGGTTAACTCCTACCAACCCTTCCCCTAGGAGCATGCGTAGTATTACTTTCCTTCGAGGGCAAGTAGACTTTTGCAATAAGTATATGAGTTCTTTATGACTAATGTGAGTCCATGGACATACGCACACTTACCCTTCCACTTTGCTAGCCTCTATTGTACCACGCAACTTTCGCCGGTATTGTGAACCCATTATTTACCTTCCTCAAAACAGCCACCAAACCTACCTATTATGGCATTTCCATAGCTATTCTGAGATATATTGCCATGCAACTTTCCACCATTCGGTTTATTATGACACGCTCCATCATTGTCATATTGCTATTTGCATGATCATGTAGTTGACATCGTATTTGTGGAAAGGCCACCTTCATAATTTTTCATACATGTCACTCTTGATTCATTGCATATCCCGGTACACCACCGGAGGCATTCACATAGAGTCATATTTTTGTTCTAAGTATTGAGTTGTAATCCTTGAGTTGTAAATCAATAAAGGTGTGATGATCTTCATTATTAGAGCATTGTCCCAAGTGAGGAAAGAATGATGAAGACTATGATTCCTCCACAAGTCGGGATGAGACTTCGGACTTTAAAAAATAAAAGAGGCCAAAGAAGCCCATGAAAAAAAAAGAGGCCAAAGAAGCCCACCAAAAAGAAAAAGGAAAAAAAGAAAAAAGAAAAAAAGAGAGAAAAGAGAGAGAAGGGACAATGCTACTATCTCTTTTTCCACACTTGTGCTTCAAAGTAGCACCATGGTCTTCATGATAAAGAGTCTCTTATGTTATCACTTTCATATACTAGTGGGAATTTTTCATTATAGAACTTGGCTTGTATATTCCAATGATGGGCTTCCTCAAAACGCCCTAGGTCTTCGTGAGCAAGCAAGTTGGATGCACACCCACTTAGTTTCTTTTGTTGAGCTTTCCTATATTTATAGCTCTAGTGCATCCGTTGCATGGCAATCCCTACTCACTCACATTGATATCTATTAATGGGCATCTCCATAGCCCGTTGATACGCCTAGTTGATGTGAGACTATCTTCTCCCTCTTTGACCTCATAACCACCATATACCACATATAGTGCTATGTCCATGGCTTGCGCTCATGTATTGCATAAGAGTTGAAAAAGCTGAAGCGCATTAAAAAGTATGAACCAATTGCTTGGCTGAAACCGAGGTTGTGCATGATGGGAGTATTTTGTGTAATAAAGATGAAACATGGCCTAACTATATGATTTTGTAGGGATAAGCTTTCTTTGGCTATGTTATTTTCATAGGACATGCTTATTTGTTAGTATGCTTCGAAGTATTACTATTTTTATGTTTTATAAGCTTTTATCTTGAATCATTTGGATCTGAACAATCATGCCACAATAAAGAGAAATACATTGAGAAATATGCTAGGTAGCATTCCACATCAAAAATTCTGTTTTTATCATTTACCTACTCGAGGACGAGCAGGAGTTAAGCTTGGGGATGCTTGATACGTCTCCAACGTATCTATAATTTTTGATTGTTCCATACTATTATATTACCCGTTTTGGATGTTTATGGGCTTTACTTTACACTTTTATATCATTTTTGGGACTAACCTACTAACCGGAGGCCCAGCCCGAATTGCTGTTTTTTTTGCCTATTTCAGTATATCGAATAAAAGGAATATCAAACGGAGTCCAAACGGAATGAAATCTTCGGGAGCGATCTTTTTAGAACAAACATGATCCAGAGGACTTGGAGTGCAAGTCAAGAATCTTCCGACGTGACCATGAGGGTGGAGGGTGCGCCCCCCCCCCCTACTGGGCGCGCCCCCTGTCTCGTGGGCACCTCGGGCGTCCACCGACGTACTTCTTCCTCCTATATATACCCATGTACCCCGAAACCATCAAGGGCGACCACGAAAAGCTATTTCCACCACCGTAACCTTTTGTATCCGCGAGATCCCATCTTGGAGCCTTCGTCGGCGCTCCGCTGGAGGGGGAATCGACCATGGAGGGCTTCTAGATCAACACCATAGCCTCTCCGATGAGTTGTGAGTAGTTTACCACAGACCTTCGGGTCCATAGTTATTAGCTAGATGGATTCTTCTCTCTCTTTGAATCTCAATACCATGTTCTCCTTGATCTTCTTGGAGATCTATTCGATGTAACTCTTTTTGCGGTGTGTTTGTCGAGATCCGATGAATTGTGGGTTTATGATCAAGTTTATCTATGAGAAATATTTGAATCTCCTCTGAATTCTTTTATGTGTGATTAAGTTATCTCTGCAAGTCTCTTCGAATTATCGGTTTGGTTTGGCCTACTATATTGATCTTTCTTGCCATGGGAGACGTGCTTAGCTTTGGGTTCAATCTTGCGGTGTCCTTTCTCAGTGACAGCAGGGGTAGCAAGGCACGTATTGTATTGTTGCCATCAAGGATAAAAAAGATGGGGTTTATATCATATTGCATGAGTTTATCCCTCTACATCATGTCATCTTTCTTAAAGCGTTACTCTATTCTTCATGAACTTAATACTCGAGATGCATGCTGGATAGCGGTCGATGTGTGGGGTAATAGTAGTAGATGCAGGCAGGAGTCGGTCTACTTGTCATGGACGTGATGCCTATATACATGATCATGCCTAGATAATCTCATAATTATTCGCTTTTGTACCAATTGCTCAACAGTAATTTGTTCACCCACCGTAATACTTATGCTATCTTGAGAGAAGCCACTAGTGAAACCTATGGCCCCTGGGTCTATCTCTTATCATATAAGCTTTCAATCTACTTTTATTTGCATCTTTACTTTTCCAATCTATATCATAAAATACCAAAAATATATTTATCTTATCATATTATCTCTATCAGATCTCACTTTCGCAAGTGGCTGTGAAGGGATTGACAACCCCTTTATTGCGTTGGTTGCGAGTTCTTTGTTTGTTTGTGTAGGTGCGTGGGACTTGTTAGGAGCCTCCTACTGGAGTGATACCTTGGTTCTCAAAAACTAAGGGAAATACTTACGCTACTGTGCTGCATCACCCTTTCCTCTTCAAGGAAAACCAACGCAAGCTCAAGACATAGCAAGGAGGCGGCAAGCCCGGCCAGCCGAAGGCACCACAGGCCGGCACTGGGCAGGCGGCAAGCCAGGCCTTGGTGGCGCACGCTTCCTCACACCTGCATTCGACGCGGGCGACTTCGGAGCCGACACTGGTGGAGACCACGGCCTTGAGCTTGCAGGGGTGCAATGTTCGGGCCACGAGTGTTGCTCCTCCTGTTGGGCGGCAGGGGCCGGTCCAGCCGCCCTGAACCTTGCGCTGCAGGACGTGAATGACAAGTTCCTCGCCCATGATGCCACTCTTTTGAAGGCGAGGGAGGAGCTGTTGGCGATGCGGGCATCCGTCCGGGTAAGTTCATCTTGCTTTGTTTTTTCTCTTGTAATCTTTCGGTGGGGCGCGCAAGCACACCCACTAGGCGTAGCCCCCGAGTTCCAAGCCAGCTACTAAGCAGGCGGGTTGGAACTTGAAGTCATTCTTCTTGTTTGCTGAAATGCTGCTCTTGTTGTAGGACTACCACAACATGCGGGTGGCCGCCTACCATATGCAGAACCGGACGCTCACCACCCGAACCGCTGAGCTGACCCAGAGCCGAGGTACGTGAGCCAGCTTCCAGTGGGGGCGCACAAGCGCACCCACTGGGTGTAGCCCCTGAGATTCGGGCCGACTGCTGAGCAGTCGGTCCGGATCTTCTCTGGCAGCTTCTTGTTTTTGTTGAGGTAGATGTTGACGCCTCTTGTTTGCTTTTTTGCAGTGGCCGACGCCGAGCAGAGGGGACGTGTGGCCGAGCTTGAGGACCAGCTCCGGGTTGCAGAGAAAAAGCGTGGCCAGGCGGCCGCGGCGCGCGAACGGCTGGAGAAGGAGCTGGTGGACCAAGCAGAACGGCACGCGAAGCAGGTCCGGGTGCTGAAGGCGGATTAGGAGCGCCTCACGGCTGAGTTCGAGTCCCAGCACTCGGACTGGGCCGAAAAGGAGAAGATCCTCCAGGACGGCTACACCGTGATCGAGGATATGCTCGACAGTACGTCTCTTTTCTTTGCCGACTGTTAGCTACCAGCTATCGCTGAAAGCCGGCTTCTAACGCTTTTGCCTTCTTTGGAACAGAGTTCCTTACGGGCCACTCCGTTGCCGTCTGCTAGCTATCGAAGCCCTGCGCGAACAGCGAAGGAGCGAGGGCAAGGAGATCATGCAGGATCAGCCCAGGATCTTGAGCGAATAGCTCACGGCCGTCCGGATGCGTCTCGAGCCAACGCGTTGCCTGCTTCGCCATCTTCAACATGCCGGGTCACAGGTCTTGAAGGGGTTGTGGCCGGGTGCGCGGATCCCGCAGACTCCCAGCCGGACGACCGACTGGCTGGAGGCGGTAGTGGACCGGTTTGAGGCATGGAAAGGCTCCGTGGCGCGGTTCGGTGCTACAAAGGCGCTGGAGTTCATAAAGGCATGGTATCCCGGCGTGCATCTGGCGCAGCTCGCCACCTTCCGCCAGGAGGCGATACCAGAGTTGGCGGCGAAGCGTGAGGGCATTGCCATCGGTGCGTCATCTCTTGCTGAGTACGCCGATGTCGGCGTCTTCATCCTGGAGCGGGCGGAGAACGGCACCGAAGTGCCCCCATCCTGGTTCAGGTTGAACCCGTCGGATGGGGAGGACTCGGCGGAGGAGATCGCCTCCAGCAATGAAGGCGACGAGGACGAGGAAGGCAGCTATGTCGCACCAGACGGCAGGGCACCAGCCGAACTCGGCCCGACCCGGCTGGTGAGCAGCCAGAGACCATGTCAGCCGCTGCCGATGACAAGGCCAAGATCTAGCAGCCGGAACTACGCGCTCCACCGACCTGACCAGGCAGCTCGAGGAGCCCTTGGCCTAAGTGGCCTTTATCTTTTTTGGTTTTTCTGTCTCGTGCTCAAAAACACTATTAGTTATGCGCAGTTCCACCCACTGGGCGTGTATTTTGAACTTGCTGAATGCTGTCCTTGGGCCCTTTTGCAATGTACATAAGTTTAAATCCCCACATGTTTGTATGTGTTGCCGGGTTTTGGGGTTACCGCTATCGTTTTGGGGTTATGATTTAGAGATGGATGCATTCACTTTAAATAGGGCACCATCAAAATCTGTTAAGACGACACCTTATGAACTGTGGTTTAGCAAGAAACCAAAGTTGTCGTTTCTTCCAATTTGGGGTTGCGATGCTTATGTGAAAAAGCTTCAACCTGATAAGCCCGAACCCAAATCGGAGAAGTGCGTCTTCATAGGATACCCAAAGGAAACTGTTGGGTACACCTTCTATCACAGATCCGAAGGCAAAATCTTTGTTGCTAGGAATGGATCCTTTCTAGAGAAGGAGTTTCTCTCGAAAGAAGTGAGTGGGAGGAATGTAGAACTTGATGAGGTAACTGTACCTTCTCCGTTATTGGAAAGTAGTTCATCACAGAAATCAGTTCCACTGATTCCTACACCAATAAGTGAGGAAGCTAATGATGATGATCATGAAGCTTCAGATAAAGTTACTACCGAACCTCGGAGGTCTTCTAGAGTAAGATTCGCACCAGAGTGGTACGGTAATCTTGTTCTCGAAGTCATGTTACTAGACCATGATGAACCTACGAACTATGAGGAAGCGATAATGAGCCCAGATTCCGCGAAATGGCTTGAGGCCATGAAATCTGAGATGGGATCCATGTATGAGAACAAAGTGTGGACTTTGGTGGACTTGCCCGATGATTGGCAAGCCATAGAAAATAAATGGATCTTTAAGAAGAAGACCGACGCGGATGGTAATGTTACTGTTTACAAAGCTCGACTTGTTGCGAAAGGTTTTCAACAAGTTCAAGGAGTTGACTACGATGAGACTTTCTCACCTGTAGTGATGCTTAAGTTTGTCCGAATCATGTTAGCAATTGCTGCATTTATGATTATGAAATTTGGCAAATGGGTGTCAAAACTGCATTCCTGAATGGATTTCTGGAAGAAGAGTTGTATATGATGCAACCGGAAGGTTTTGTCGATCCAAAGGGTGCTAACAAAGTGTGAAAGCTCCAGCAATCCATTTAAGGACTGTTGCAAGCCTCCCGGAGTTGGAATAAATGGTTTGATAGTGTGATCAAAGCATATGGTTTTATACAGACTTTTGGAGAAGCCTGTATTTACAAGAAAGTGAGTGGGAGCTCTGTAGCATTTCTAATCTTATATGTAGATGACATATTGTTGATTGGAAATGATATAGAATTTCTGGACAGCATAAAGGGATACCTAAATAAGGGTTTTTCTCTGAAAGACCTTGGAGAAGCTGCTTACATATTGGTCATCAAGATCTATAGAGATAGATCAAGATGTTTAATTGGACTTTCAGAAAGCACATACCTTGATAAAGTTTTGAAGAAGTTTAAAATGGATCAGTCAAAGAAAGGGTTATTGCTTGTGTTACAAGGTAATAAGTTGAGTCAGACTCAAAGCCCGACCAGCGCAGAAGATAGAGAGAAAATGAAAGTCATTCCCTATGCTTCAGCCATAGGTTCTATCATGTATGCAATGTTGTGTACCAGACCTGATGTATGTCTTTCTAGAAGCATAGTAGGGAGGTACCAAAGTAATCCCGGAGTGGAGCACTAGACAACAGTCAAGAACATCCTGAAATACCTGAAAAGGACTAAGGATATGTTTCTCGTTTATGGAGATGAAAAAGAGCTTGTCGTGAATGGTTACGTCGATGCAAGCTTTGACACTGATCCGGATGACTGTAAGTCGCAAACCGGATACGTATTTTTTATTGAATGGAGGAGCTGTCAGTTGGTGCAATCCTGTCGGCGTTCTGGGAACGGGGGTACCCATACTTGCCTGCCTGCGGCCTGTGGCATGGCTCAAGGAGTGGCCCAGTACGACCCATCTTCTCCAACACAAGCTCAAGACCCTCGCGAGGGTCCAAGCCTCGCGGGGCGGACAACGGGAAGCTTCCTCAGGAACAGCCTCGTCAGGCTGGCTCACGAGGAGGCGGAGAGACCAAGGCGGGGTACCTCACAAGGTGCCCGTGACGCAAGCCATGACGACCGAAGCCAGGCAGGCGCCAGGCGGGCGCCAGGCGGGCGCCGCCTGCGCAGAGTCCTTGTTTCCTCTTTGATGCAAAGGGGTCAAGCGCAGGCAAGGGTATCAAGCAAAGGCAACCATTTCAGTGCAACAAGACCAAGACCATCAGAACGGCAGGATGGAGGTCATCATGGAGCCCAAGCCGGCGTCATCGTTAGAGTCTTTGGCAGTCGAGGACCAACTTTAGTCAGGATAAGTGTACTAGATGTTCCCCTTCAAAATGGCCAATTGTTGGCGCCCTTCCCGCTCAATATTTGGGAAGAGGACCAGGGCCTCGCTCTATAAATAGGACTAGCTACCATAGCATAGGGAGGAGCTGATCCGGAAATCGATCAGCCGAACCTTAGCCAGAACCACCAACACAAGAACTCCTCCCCTCGCGAGGCAGTTCTTCCATTGTATTGTTCATCACCAGCCCCTGAGGCAATCCACCGCACCACAAACTAGAGTAGGGTATTACACCACAATGGTGGCCCGAACTAGTATAAACCTCGTGTCCCTTGTGCTGTTCTTCGTGTAGTTTAGATCCTTTGCAAGGTGACGAGACGTGAGTAAGCAGGAGGTGTGATCTCCGCGCGCACCCTAGAGTTCGAACCTTGAGGGTCTGCCGAAACCCGAAATCCGACATTTGGTGCGCCAGGTAGGGGTGCGCCGGAGTCTTTCTTCCGCCGCCTCGCATTCCGTCGCATCGTCATCATCATGACTGGCGACCCAACGGGCAATCCCGACCCCTGGGCGGCTTGGCCTACCCGCACCGAGCCGCCTGCCCAGGGTGACCTCAACCTTGTGCCCCAGGCAGCCCGCGGTCTGCAGGGCGCTACGGGCCGCGGGCGACACGGCCAAGTGTCACCAGCTCTCACGTCGCGGCAGGTGCAGTCGGCAGCAAGGGCCTCAAGCCACGCCGCAGCCACAGTGCTGTACACCCGGTGGGAGCAGACAAACTCAAGGGCCGCGCTCACGGTGGCCCAAGAACTACTACGGTGCAGGCTGCTGGGGGGCGGCCACGACGTGCTACTGGCGCGGGTGGCAGAGCTCCTGGGCTCCGCCGCCACGGGGGCTCACCCCTTCTGTGCCCAGCTGCCACCTCAGGCCCATGGCGGACCGCACGGAGGACCCATACGCGCCCGCGCAGCTCCGAGCGGATTCCGAGGCCTCCCCAACACCAATCTGGCCATCAGCGCCCGGTTGCCAATAGTGTCGGCTCCACCTCCGACCAATGAGGGGGCATTCACTACAGCCCACGGTCCCGGCGGGCCACCACGCTATCACCCCCAAGTTGGCACCTCGAGCAGGACTGCGTGGCACACGGGGCACTACAGCGAGGCATTCGGGGCGGCGGCCCCGGAAGCATACGTTCCCCACATGGTGGATCAAGGGCGCGCGCTGGAAGAAGACCACAGCTCATTCCTCGGCCCAGGCTGGGGAGAAGAGGCGCCGGAAGCTGAGCTCTTTCAGGAGCCCCAGGAGAACCTTGTCGACTGCACTAAAGGCAGCGACTATCGGGTACCGCTAATTCCTCAGAAGCAAGCTTACGCTAACCATGGGTCGCAGGAGGTACAGGTCGCCGCTGCAGATGGCTGCCCCAATCTAGCAGCTTCCTACCCCTCAGGAGGAGGACATCGGGGGCTGCAGGAGAGGGCCCGAGATCCGGCTTCACCCCCACGGCGCTCGGAGCAAGGCGTCCACACGAGGTAGACCCTCTGCCGGGGAGGAGCCTCAGGGCCTGCCCCCGGCAGAGGACCCGTGGTCGTCGGGGGAACCGATGGCGACCGCTCTATCCCATCGGCGGCATCCTCGGTCTCCGGCCATCGTCGATGGCAATAGAGTGTGGCGCAAGGTGGGGCCCTCGTTTGGCGATATGAAGCAAGGCCGGTACCTGTGAAGAAGGCCCAGTGCCTGTGAAGCTCGCCGCCCCGTGACACTCTCACGTAACAATGAGTGGGGATGTACATGCCTCGGAGTCTCCGAGAGCCGCCCTCGGGCCTCGGGGGCTCCCGCCCACGCCCAGTGGCAGCACTTAGCTCCGCGCTGGTGAGAAGACGTCGAAGACTAGACTAGGTGCCGGACGCGGCCTTTTTGCTTTTTCCCTTTCTCTTAATTGTTAGTTTCCCTGGTTTGAATTTAAGTTGGATTTGAGCTTGAAACTTGCGTATGTTCGGGGTGTTGGGGAACGTAGTAATTTCAAAAAAATTCCTACGTACACGCAAGATCATGGTGATGGCATAGCAACGAGAGAGGAGAGTGTTGTCCACGTACCCTCGTAGACCATAAGCGGAAGCGTTATGACAACGCGGTTGATGTAGTCGTACGTCTTCACGATCCGACCGATCCAAGCACCGAACGTACGGCACCTCCGTGTTCAGCACACGTTCAGCTTGATGACGTCCCCCGGGCTCCAATCCAGCGAAGTGTCGGGGATGAGTTCCGTCAGTATGACGGCGTGGTGACGATGATGATGTTCTACCGGCGCAGGGCTTCGCCTAAACTCCGCGACGATATGACCGAGGTGGAATATGGTGGAGGGGGGCACCGCACACGGCTAAGGAACGATCCGTAGATCAACTTGTGTTTCTATGGGGTGCCCCCTGCCCCCGTATATAAAGGAGTGGAGGAGGGGAGGGCCGTCCCTCTCTATGGCGCGCCCTAGGGGAGTCCTACTCCCACCGGGAGTAGGATTCCCCCTTTCCCAGTCTAACTAGGAATCCTTCCAAGTATTAGGAGTAGGAGACAAGGAAGGGGGAGGGAGAAGGGAAGGAAGGAGGGGGCGCAGCCCCTCCCCCTAGTCCAATTCGGACTAGGCCTTGGGGGGCGCGCGGCCTGCCCTAGGCAGCCCCTCTCTCTTTCCCGTATGGCCCAATAAGGCCCAATACTTCTCCCCCGTATTCCCGTAACTCCCCGGTACTCCGAAAAATACCCGAACCACTCGGAACCTTTCCGAACTCTGAATATAGTCGTCCAATATATCGATCTTTACGTCTCGACCATTTCGAGACTTCTCGTCATGTCCCCGATCTCATCCGGGACACCGAACTCCTTCGGTACATCAAAACTTATAAACTCATAATAAAACTGTCATCGTAACGTTAAGCGTGTGGACCCTACAGGTTCGAGAACTATGTAGACATGACCGAGACACGTTTCCGGTCAATAACCAATAGAGGAACCTGGATGTTCATATTGGCTCCCACATATTCTACGAAGATCTTTATCGGTCAAACCACATAACAACATATGTTGTTCCCTTTGTCATCGGTATGTTACTTGCCCGAGATTCGATCGTCGGTATCCAATACCTAGTTCAATCTCGTTACCGGCAAGTCTCTTTACTCGTTCCGTAATACATCATCCCGTAACTAACTCATTAGTTACAATGCTTGCAAGGCTTAAGTGATGTGTATTACCGAGAGGGCCCAGAGATACCTCTCCGACAATCGGAGTGAGAAAACCTAATCTCGAATTACGCCAACCCAACATGTACCTTCGGAGACACCTGTAGAGCACCTTTATAATCACCCAGTTACGTTGTCACGTTTGGTAGCACACAAAGTGTTCCTCCGGTAAACGGGAGTTGCATAATCTCATAGTCATAGGAACATGTATAAGTCATGAAGAAAGCAATAGCAACATACTAAATGATCAAGTGCTAAGCTAACGGAATGGGTCAAGTCAATCACATCATTCTCCTAATGATGTGATCCCGTTAATCAAATAACAACTCTTTGTCCATGGTTAGGAAACATAACCATCTTTGATTAACAGGCTAGTCAAGTAGAGGCATACTAGTGACACTCTGTTTGTCTATGTATTCACACATGTATTATGTTTTCGGTTAATACAATTCTAGCATGAATAGTAAACATTTATCATGAAATAAGGAAATAAATAATAACTTTATTATTTCCTCTAGGGCATATTTCCTTCAGTCTCCCACTTGCACTAGAGTCAGTAATCTAGATCACATCGCCATGTGATTAACATCAATAGTCCACATCATTATGTGATTAACACGCATAGTTCACATCGCCATGTGACTAACACCCAAAGGGTTTACTAGATTCAGTAATCTAGTTCACATCGCTATGTGATTAACACCCAAAGAGTACTAAGGTGTGGTCATGTTCTGCTTGTGAGAGAAGTTTAGTCAACGGGTCTGCCACATTCAGATCCGTATGTATTTTGCAAATTTCTATGTCAACAATGCTCTGCACGGAGCTACTCTAGCTAATTGCTCCCACTTTCAATATGTATCCAGATTGAGACTTAGAGTCATCTAGATCAGTGTCAAAACTTGCATCGACATAACCCTTTACGACGAACCTTTTGTCACCTCCATAATCGAGAAACATATCCTTATTCCACTAAGGATAATTTTGACCGCTGTCCAGTGATCTACTCCTAGATCACTATTGTACTCCCTTGCCAAAATCAGTGTAGGGTATACAATAGATCTGGTACACAGCATGGCATACTTTATAGAACCTATGACTTTCATTCTCTTTCTATCTTCTGCCGTGGTCGGGTTTTTGAGTCTTACTCAATTTCACACCTTGTAACACAAGCAAGAACTCTTTCTTTGACTGTTCCATTTTGAACTACTTCAAAATCTTGTCAAGGTATGTACTCATTGAAAAATCTTATCAAGTGTCTTGATCTATCTCAATAGATCTTGATGCTCAATATGTAAGCAGCTTCACCGAGGTCTTTCTTTGAAAAAACTCCTTTCAAACACTCCTTTATGCTTTGCAGAATAATTCTACATTATTTCCGATCTACAATATGTCATTCACATATACTTATCAGAAATGTTGTAGTGCTCCCACTCACTTTCTAGTAAATACAGGCTTCACCGCAAGTCTGTATAAAACTATATGCTTTGATCAACTTATCAAAGCGTATATTCCAACTCCGAGATGCTTGCACCAGACCATAGATGGATCGCTGGAGCTTGCGTATTTTGTCAGCACCTGTAGGATTGACAAAACCTTCTGGTTGCATCATATACAACTCTTCTTTAAATCCATTAAGGAATGTAGTTTTGTTTATCCATTTGCCAGATTTCATAAAAATGCGGCAATTGCTAACATGATTTGGACAGACTTAAGCATTGCTACGAGTGAGAAAATTTCATCGTAGTCAACACCTTGAACTTTGTCAAGAACCTTTTTCGACAAGTCTAGCTTTGTAGATAGTAACACTACTATCAATGTCCGTCTTCCTCTTGAAGATCCATTTATTTTCTATGGTTTGCCGATCATCGGGCAAATCCATCAAGTCCATACTTTGTTCTCATACGTGGATCATATCTCAGATTTCATGGCCTCAAGCCATTTCGCGGAATCTGGGCTCATCATCGCTTCCTCATAGATCGTAGGTTCATCATGGTCTAGTAACATGACTTCCAGAACAGAATTACTGTACCACTCTGGTGCGGATCTTACTCTGGAAGACCTACGAGGTTTGGTAGCAACTTGATCTGAAGTTTCATGATCATCATCATTAACTTCCTCACTAATTGGTGTAGGAATCACTAGAACTGATTTCTATGATGCACTACTTTCCAATTCGGGAGAAGGTACAAATTACCTTATCAAGCTCTACTTTCCTCCCACTCACTTCTTTCGAGAGAAACTCCTTCTCTAGAAAGGATCCATTCTTAGCAACGAATGTTTTGCCTTTGGATTTGTGATAAAAGGAGTACCCAACAGTTTCCTTTGGGTATTCTATGAAGACACACTTCTTCGATTTGGGTTCGAGCTTATCAGGTTGAAAACCTTTTTTCATACAAGCATCGCAACTCCAAACTTTAAGAAACGACAGCTTAGGTTTACTGCTAAACCATAATTCATACGGTGTCGTCTCAACGGATTTAGATGGTGCCCTATTAAACATGAATGTAGCTGTCTCTAATGCATAACCCCAAAACGATAGTGGTAAATTAGTAAGAGACATCATAGATCGCACCATATCCAATAAAGTGTGGTTACGATGTTCGGACACACCATAACGTAGTAGTGTTCCAGGTGGCGTGAGCTGTGAAACTATTCCACATTGTTTTAATTGAAGACCAAACTCGTAACTCAAATATTTGTCTCCGCGATCAAATCGCAGAACCTTTATTTTCTTGTTACGATGATTTTTCCACTTCACTCTGAAATTCTTTGAACCTTTCAACTATTTCAGACTTATGTTTCATCAAGTAGATATACCCATATCTGCTCAAATCATCTTGTGAAGGTCAGAAAATAATGATACTTGCCACGAGCATCAACACTCATTGGATTGCATACATCGGTATGTATTATTTCCAATAAGTCAGTAGCTTGTTCCATTGTTTCGGAGAACGGAGTTTTAGTCATCTTGCCCAAAAGGCACGGTTCGCAAGCATCAAATGATTCATAACCAAGTGATTCCGAAAATCCATCTTTATGGAGTTTCTTCATGCGCTTTACACCGATATGACCCAAACGGCAGTGCCACAAATAAGTTGCACTATCATTATTAACTTTGCGTCTTTTGGCATCAATATTATGAATATGTGTATCACTACGATCGAGATCCAACAAACTATTTTCATTGGGTGTATAACCATCGAAGGTCTTATTCATGTAAACAGAATAACAATTATTCTTTAACTTCAAATGAATAACCGTATCGCAATAAACATGATCAAATCATATTAATGTTCAACGCAAACGCCAAATAACATTTATTTAGGTTCAACACTAATCCCGAAAGTATAGGGAGTGTGCGATGATGATCATATCAATCTTGAAACTACTTTCAACACACATCATCACTTCATCCTTAACTAGTTTCTGTTTATTCTGCAACTCCCGTTTCGAGTTACTACTCTTAGCAACTGAACTAGTACCAAATACTGAGGGGTTGCTATAAACACTAGTAAAGTCCACATCAATAACATGTATATCAAATATACTTATGTTCACTTTGCCATCCTTCTTATCCGCCAATCACTTGGGGTAGTTCCGCTTCCAGTGACCAATCCCTTTGCAGTAGAAGCACCTACTCTCAGGCTTAGAGACCAGACATGGGCTTCTTCACTTGAGCAGCAACTCGCTTGCCGTCCTTCTTGAAGTTCCCCTTCTTCCCTTTGCCCTTTTCTTGAAACTAGTGGTCTTGTCTACCATCAACACTTGATGTTTTTCTTGATTTCTACCTTCGTTGATTTTAGCATCACGAAGAGCTTGGGAATCGTTTCCGTTATCCCTTGCATATTATAGTTCATCACGAAGTTCTACTAACTTGGTGATGGTGACTAGAGAATTCTGTCAATCACTATTTTATCTGGAAGATTAACTCCCACTTGATTCAAGCGATTGTAGTACCCAGACAATCTGAGCACATGCTCACTAGTTGAGCGATTCTCCTCCATCTTTTAGCTATAGAACTTGTTGGAGATTTTATATCTCTCAACTCGGGTATTTGCTTGAAATATTAACTTCAACTCCTGGAACATCTCATATGGTCCATGACATTCAAAACGTCTTTGAAGTCCCGATTCTAAGCCGTTAAGCATGGTGCACAAAACTATCAAGTAGTCATCATATTGAGCTAGCCAAACGTTCATAACGTCTGCGTCTGCTCCTGCAATAGGTCTGTCACCTAGCGGTGCATTAAGGACATAATTCTTCTGTGCAGCAATGAGGATAAACCTCAGATCACGGATCCAATCCGCATCATTGCTACTAACATCTTTCAACACAATTTTCTCTAGGAACATATCAAAATAAACATATGAAAGCAACAACGCAAGCTATTGATCTACAACATAATTTGCAAAATACTACCAGGACTAAGTTCATGATAAATTTAAGTTCAATTAATCATATTACTTAAGAACTCCCACTTAGACAGACATCTCTCTAGTCATCTAAGTGATCACGTGATCCAAATCAACTAAACCATGTCCGATCATCACGTGAGATGGAGTAGTTTCAATGGTGAACATCACTATGTTGATCATATCTACTATATGATTCACGCTCGACCTTTCGGTCTCCGTGTTCTGAGGCCATATCTGTATATGCTAGGCTCGTCAAGTTTAACCTGAGTATTCCGCGTGTGCAACTGTTTTGCACCCGTTGTATTTGAACGTAGAGCCTATCACACCCGATCATCACGTGGTGTCTCAGCACGAAGAACTTTCACAACGGTGCATACTCAGGGAGAACACTTCTTGATAATTAGTGAGACATCATCTTAAAATGCTACCGTCAATCAAAGCAAGAATAAGATGTATAAAAGATAAACATCATATGCAATCAAAATATGTGACATGATATGGCCATGATCATCTTGCGCCTTTGATCTCCATCTCCAAAGTACTGTCATGATCTCTATCGTCACCGGCACGACACCATGATCTTCATCATCTTGATCTATATCAATGTATCGTCACATGGTCGTCTCGCCAACTATTGCTCTTGCAACTATTGCTATCGTATAAAGATAAAGTAAAGCAATTATTTGGCACTTGCATCTTATGCAACAAAGAGACAACCATAGGACTTCTGCTAGTTGCCGATAACTTCAACAAAACATGATCATCTCATACAACAACTTATATCTCATTACGTCTTGACCATATCACATCACAACATGCCTGCAAAAACAAGTTAGACATCCTCTACTTTGTTGTTGCAAGTTTTACGTGGCTGCTACGGGCTGAGCAAGAACCGTTCTTACCTACGCATCAAAACCACAACGATAGTTCGTCAAGTTGGTGTTGTTTTAACCTTCGCAAGGACCGGGCGTAGCCACACTCGGTTCAACTAAAGTTGGAGAAACAGACACCCGCTAGTCACCTGTGTGTAAAGCACGGCGGTAAAACCAGTCTCGCGTAAGCGTACGCGTAATGTCGGTCCGGGCCGCTTCATCCAACAATACCGCTGAACCAAAGTATGACATGCTGGTAAGCAGTATGACTTGTATCACCCACAACTCACTTGTGTTCTACTCGTGCATATAACATCAACGCATAAAACCTAGGCTCGGATGCCACTGTTGGGGAACGTGGTAATTTCAAAAAAATTCCTACGTACACACAAGATCATGGTGATGGCATAGCAACGAGAGAGGAGAGTGTTGTCCACGTACCCTCGTAGACCGTAAGTGGAAGCGTTATGACAACGCGGTTGATGTAGTCGTATGTCTTCACGATCCAACCGATCCAAGCACCGAGCGTACGGCACCTCCGTGTTCAGCACACGTTCAGCTCGATGACGTCCCCCGGGCTCCAATCCAGCGAAGTGTCGGGGATGAGTTCCGTCAGCACGACGGCGTGGTGACGATGATGATGTTCTACCGGCGCAGGGCTTCGCCTAAACTCCGCGACGATATGACCGAGGTGGAATATGGTGGAGGGGGGCACCGCACACGGCTAAGGAACGATCCGTAGATCAAATTGTGTTTCTATGGGGTGCCCCCTGCCCCCGTATATAAAGGAGTGGAGGAGGGAAGGGCCGGCCCTCTCTATGGCGCGCCCTAGGGGAGTCCTACTCCCACCGGGAGTAGGATTCCCCCTTTCCTAGTCTAACTAGGAATCCTTCCAAGTATTAGGAGTAGGAGACAAGGAAGGGGGAGGGAGAAGGGAAGGAAGGAGGGGGCGCAGCCCCTCCCCCTAGTCCAATTCGGACTAGGCCTTGGGGGGCGCGCGGCCTGCCCTAGGCAGCCCCTCTCTCTTTCCCGTATGGCCCAATAAGGCCCAATACTTCTCCCCTGTATTCCCGTAACTCCCCGGTACTCCGAAAAATACCCGAACCACTCGGAACCTTTCCGAACTCCGAATATAGTTGTCCAATATATCGATCTTTATGTCTCAACCATTTCGAGACTTCTCGCCATGTCCCCGATCTCATCCGGGACTCCGAACTCCTTCGGTACATCAAAACTTATAAACTCATAATAAAACTGTCATCGTAACGTTAAGCGTGCGGACCCTACGGGTTCGAGAACTATGTAGACATGACCGAGACACGTTTCCGGTCAATAACCAATAGAGGAACCTGGATGTTCATATTGGCTCCCACATATTCTACGAAGATCTTTATCGATCAAACCGCATAACAACATATGTTGTTCCCTTTGTCATCGGTATGTTACTTGCCCGAGCTTCGATCGTCGGTATCCAATACCTAGTTCAATCTCGTTACCGGCAAGTCTCTTTACTCGTTCCATAATACATCATCCCGTAACTAACTCATTAGTTACATTGCTTGCAAGGCTTAAGTGATGTGTATTACCGAGAGGGCCCAGAGATACCTCTCCGACAATCGGAGTGAGAAAACCTAATCTCGAATTACGCCAACCCAACATGTACCTTCGAAGACACTTGTAGAGCACCTTTATAATCACCTAGTTATGTTGTGACGTTTGGTAGCACACAAAGTGTTCCTCCGGTAAACGGGAGTTGCATAATCTCATAGTCATAGGAACATGTATAAGTCATGAAGAAAGCAATAGCAACATACTAAACGATCAAGTGCTAAGCTAACGGAATGGGTCAAGTCAATCACATCATTCTCCTAATGATGTGATCTCGTTAATCAAATAACAACTCTTTGTCCATGGTTAGGAAACATAACCATCTTTGATTAATAGGCTAGTCAAGTAGAGGCATACTAGTGACACTCTGTTTGTCTATGTATTCACACATGTATTATGTTTCCGGTTAATACAATTCTAGCATGAATAATAAACATTTATCATGAAATAAGGAAATAAATAATAACTTTATTATTGCCTCTAGGACATATTTCCTTCACGGGGAAGGGGTGTTTAGTCTCGTTCGAGCAATCTCTCGCATTCTGGTTTCGGCTTTGCATCCAAAGCTAGCGTCAGCCGCCTCCCCTCGCGAGCCCCTCGCGGGTCGGGACGGGCCAGGCATGTGCGCAGCCCGGACTGCTGTCGCTACGTCCTCTCAGGAGGTTCTTGTCACAGGATCAATGGCCACGCTCAGGATGCACTCGGGACACTGCGGCCCCCCGCGGGTCGCTCAAGGGCCACGCGGGTCAAAGGTAAACAAGTCAGCTGACTCATCGTGAGGCCAATCGCTCGGCATAAGCATGCATGCGACATCATGTCTGCAAATACGCTAACTGCAAGTTTTTGCACGAGGGGCTCTATCGGTGTCAAAACCGGCGGATCTCGGGTAGGGGGACCCGAACTGTGCGTCTAGGCGGATGGTAACAGGAGACAAGGGACACGATGTTTTTACCCAGGTTCGGGCCCTCTCGATGGAGGTAAAACCCTACTCCTGCTTGATTAATATTGATGATATGGGTAGTACAAGAGTAGATCTACCACGAGACCAGAGAGGCTAAACCCTAGAAGCTAGCCTATGGTATGATTGTTGTTCGTCCTACGGACTAAAACTCTCCGGTTTATATAGACACCGGAGAGGGCTAGGGTTACACAGAGTCGGTTACAATGGGGGGAGATCTACATATCCGTATTGCCAAGCTTTCCTTCCACGCCAAGAAAAGTCCCATCCGGACACGGGACGAAGTCTTTAATCTTGTATCTTCATAGTCCAGGAGTCCGGCCAAAGGTCACAGTCCGGTCATCCGGACACCCCCTAATCCGGACTCCCTCAGTAGCCCCTGAACCAGGCTTCAATGATGACGAGTCCGGCACGCAAATTGTTTTCGGCATTGCAAGGCGGGTTCCTCCTCCGAATACTTTATAGAAGATGTTTGAACACAAGGATAGTGTCCGGCTCTGCAAAATAAGTTCCACATACCACCGTAGAGAGAATAATATTTGCACAAATCTAATCTGCTGGCGTATTCCGCAGCGTGACATCATGTCGCGGCCAAGCCTTTATTCATTTTACTGTCCCACCTCAGCGCGTTTAGCGAGGCGGTTTCCTTGGCACGTCCTGTCAAAGAAGAGATCGTGTCCCCTTATTCCAGGGTTCTCACCAATACGGGTGTGGGTAACCCAATCGTGCCCGTTGGTATGTCTCCACAATCGAAGGCGAGTCCCAAACGGTCACGAGGAGGGCTCTTGGTATTCAACCTCTTTATAAAGAGACCAAGGCCTGACTCCCTTCTTTCAATCTTAAGAAAATCCGCCTCTCACCTCGAGCTCCAACACCCAAGGCTCCAGATTCAGGCACTTCGGACCTTCGACGATGTCCGGCTCCGACCTCCAAGGCCGGTGGATGCCTTCCTCCATTACGGAAGAAGACGTGCGAAAGCTGAGAGATGCCAGGTATCTAACCGGCGAAATCTCGCATAGGTTGCCTGCTCAAGGGCAGGTTGCTCCCACTCCCAAGCCCGGTGAGAGTGTGGTGTTCACGTCTCACTTCCTTCGGGGGCTAGGCTTTCCGATTGATCCCTTCGTGAGGGGGCTCATGTTTTACTACGGGCTGGAATCTCATGACTTAGCTCCGGAGTCCATCCTCCAAATCTCATCGTTCATTGTCGTGTGTGAGGCCTTCCTCCACATTACTCCTCACTTTGGATTGTGGCTTAAGACCTTCAAGGTAGAGTCGAAGATGATCGAGGGGCAGCATGCAGAGTGCGGAGGTGCTATTATAAGCAAGATTGCCGACGCTCCATGGCCCGAGGGCTCTTTTCAAGAGGAGTTCGGCTTATGGCAACGAGAGTGGTTCTACATCACAGCTCCCAGGGGCACCACATGGGTGGCGCCACCTGCTTTTCGCTTGGGTCCCCCACCACAGCTAGCGTCATGGGTCAATAAAGGGCTTAACTGGGGGCCGTGCAAGGACGTGCCCTTGTTGCAGGGCCACGTTCGAGATCTCCTAGAAAGAGATATCAATCTGGCCATAGTGATGCAGGTTATGTTGATTCGCCGCATCCTGCCTTGCAACCGTCGCCCCCTCCGCATGTGGGAGTTTAATCTGGAAGGACCGCGAGCCCTCCAGCACTTTGTGGGCGCGACGCCCATGGAGATGTACAAATTGTTCTTCGGGTCACAAGCAATGTGTCCGGACTCGTCCGAGGACGCAGGTCTGAGCTGCAATCGCTCGGATACTCAAGTAAGTAGTCCTGTACCCGGACACGCTATCCGTATATTTGTTATAAAACTAGGAAACAGGCCCGTGCGTTGCAACGGGAGAGAAAAAAATATATCACATGCCCCTTACCAGATAAGCACCCGTATCATTGCTTACCCTCCTTTCAATCTATTACTCGTAATGAGTAACAACTATTTGGCAAACGACAGAAGATAGAAAACTGGAAGGAGCCGTCGTGTGGCGACGGGGAGGGAAACTTGAAATCGCGTCCGTCAGTTCCCTCCCCTCCTCCCCCGCTGCCGCCAGAGGCGCGGCTGGGCGAAGCCTAGTTGGCGCTCGTGCGGGCAAGGCTCTCGCGTCCCCCGCGTTGGGAAACGAGCGCGGGATAGTGTCTTTGGCAAGGGTGTGCCATAAGCCGGGCGCCATGGTGTGTTGGTGCTCCAGCATGCGGCGGACGGTGCGATGATGGGCTGCAGGCGATTGCGGCGGATCCAGGGCTGGCGCACCCGGATCCTCTCAGTACGAGCGGCGTCTCCGCTAGTCGGGTCGGGGTAGACAGGCTCGGCCCATGTGCTCGAATTTGATTCGCTTGACGCGAGCATTACTTTTACTTTAGAGGTGTCTCGATGAGCGTTTTTGCCTCCTGCTCTCCTAGTTCGAGGGACTACTAGTGAGGATGGAACAACAATCACGTACTGCCACATCCAAAAGGAAAGTGGTAACCTATGCAGAAGGTCCCTTCAAGGAAGACTATTTGTGGGTGCCACACACCCCTATATCAACATAATTTTAAAAAACATATTAGGAATTTTCCAAAAGAGTCTAAAATTTTGAGATATGAAACATGGTGGGTGCCTGTTGTACATCCGTGTTCAATTTCTTGGGGAATGGGTGCACATGATAATGCCAGTAGAAAAGACAAAAAAATCATATGTATAGAAAAGAATGTTGGATGTATTGTATGTCAGATAAAAGATACCATGGGCATCTATTCCCCACGAAAATGAACAGGGGTGTATAATGGGCACCCATGTTTGGTATCCCAAAATTTCAGATTTTTTTTTGAAATTTTCTAATATTTATTTTAATGTTACGTTCACATAGGAGGGCGTGTCACCCAGGTGCTCCAATGCATTTCCAGTCTCTTCAATAGAAAATAATACTCCAATAATTCCATGTGGATATATACTGTCGGTGTGTACTGTGTATATCAATTAGAAAAACAGAATCAGAGTTTTTCGAAAATGTTACCTTCGCCATGGCATTCACTACAGATATGTAGACATTGGCAAAAAGAAGAAAAAAACTATATTAACCAACTACAGTTCAACTGAACTGAACTTGCAGAAGCACTATCATTTGGTAATTCGTAGCTCCCAGCAATTCTATCTAGGAAAGTTGACGCTAAAATAAGTTGGACCCCACAACTCCACTCTACTGATAAGCATCAAAGGAACATATGAAAATTCTAAATCCAGGCTGTGTACGCCTAACAGAGGGGATTAAATGGGCTGTGGCAGCTTGGATTTAGAATTGGAGGGAGTATCTAGTTAGGGATCATGGTCGTTGTCCCCTACCTTGACGCGTTGAACAGAATGACTGGGGAAGTGCAGTTAACTCCTCGTCCCCAGTAGTTCATGTATGGTCTCAAACGCCACCAAACGCAGTCATCAGTTCCACTCGCCCATTAAGGGATACAATAGCACAGACAGCAGCATGTAAATCACGGCTCACCAGAATGTGTACCAACGGGTGTACCCACTGCTGTGCTGACGCTCGTCAGCCACGATGATGTGAGATGAGCCAAATGAGCCCTTTGAAGGGCACGACCACGTCGGTGACCTGCCATGCACCCGTCCCAGCCGGAACTGGGTCCATTCCGAGCATCGCACGAGCATGTATTCTCCGTGGAAGTTGTACGGTCTCGCATCGAGCATGGCGACCATGGCGGTGCACGGCCAGGTCAGCCATGGCGGGTACGGGACGTCCGCCCAGGATGTGGTGGTTGGATTTCTCAAGAAGAACTTGTCATCGGCTGGTGAGTAGCAGCATGCGACCCAAATTGACGATGACATCAAGCGGACGCCCGAGGAGTCCGGGATCGACGAGGAAGAGATGGTGCCGTCGATCGGACCCGTCGAACTGAAGGAACCCGGCCAAGTGAATTGAACTTTGGCGCAGAAGTGCCGCATGCGCCATGGTGAGAAGAGCGGCGAGGCGATCTAGCGCAAGCACGACGGCTGAACGAGGCAGACATACATGTCCGTAGGTGAACCACCGCGTTCTCGTCAGATCCATAGTCGCTACCTGAGATTCCCACAGCCATCGTCGCGTAGTAGACAATAACATTCGATGAGAAGGATCCCAAGGAGGACCATGCGGGGAAGATGTATAAAAGATGATAGATGGAGCAATCTTGAGGGGAAGACGAGGAGGAAGGTATAGCAAGATTTACGGGATTGATAATCATTACTTGCCAAACTGGCCGGTTGTGGGACAACTCAGGGGGAAGGAACGGAAAAAGGGAAGGGTGGGATCGATCGGCTGGATGAGAGGACGAACGTAAGAGGGAAGAGGGAACCTTACGTTTCTTTTAGGTAGTAGAGATTGCCCTTAAAATCCCTTAAACAGGAGTGGATAGCGAAAGCAAAGCTAATCAGGTGTCCGACCCTCCTCCCTGAGACTACGCCGGATCCCGTGTTAACCAGGATGCTAGAGGTTGTGCCTTTGGAAGAAGGCGAAGAGGGAACAAGGAAGCTACCGCCTCCCCGAGGGAGGCTGTCAGGAAAGGAGGAATCGAGAATTCCTCTAACCAGGGGAAGAAGAGGACCACCTCTGAAGACTCGGAGACCATGGTCTCAAAGCGGGGGAAGAAATCTTCGTCAGAGGGTCCGGCGCCGGGGGTGCCCCAGTCGCATTGCGCCCCCAAGGGGATCAGCTCTCCACCGAGCCGTAAGTAAAGAGGAGTTTTAAAATGAGAGACATCCCTGTTCTATGTCTGAGGAAGATAACTAAAATTTTACCTTGTAGTTCGGATCTCAGCCCTTCTCAGCAGAGCTCATCTTCAAGGGATCTACGTCCGGAGATGATGGAGAGCGGAACGCCTTCCCCAGCTGTACCGTCTTGCGAGGCGGGCGACCCCGAGGTGTCGTCACGGAGGGTTTCTCCGAATCTGGCCTTCGAAAAAGTCCATCGGATGAGTCCGGCACCGTCTGGTGCACGGTCGGAGGAGCTGAAGGATCTGCTCGGGCGAGCGTCTATCTCAGAAGAACATCGTGTGTTGATGAATACGGTGATTAGAAGGATTTCATCTGCGGAAAGCGGGTTGTACGAGGCCGCCAGAAGTTTACTGACAGGTTTTGAGGTATGCGAAATGGTGTACCTTTTGACAGATCCGCATATATGAGATGCGCCCTGTATAGATAGTAGCCCCTGAGACTCTGTGCGTTGTCAAAAATGACAGCGCGCAGAGGATCATAATCCCAAGTATAATATGTCGCCTTTCCTATGTAGGTGGCGAACTGTTCGGTGGCTAGCCGGACTGATGAATTTGCCGAGCTAAAGCGGCAACTTGACATGGCAGATGTCGACATCACGCTTGTCAATGAGCGGCTGGACGAGGCACAAGGTATGTAATGTCTTCGAAGACATCTGGTAAGAGGAGCTTGATGCCCGTACCTTATAACATGTGTGCTTAATGCAGATGGTGCCGCTGCCATGGAGAACCTTCGGGCAGAACTTGCCCGAGCCAAGGAGCAGGCCAGGAGAAGCGATGCGGCTGCCTTAAAGGTGGCTGAAGAGCTAAAAGCCGAATAGGCTGCTCACTGCCAGAGCAAGAAGGAAATGGCCGAGATGGCTGTAAAATTGAAGAATGCTGCCGACCGCTGCAAGCTTCTTAAAAAAGAAGATAGGGTGGCACAGAAGGACCTTGAGAAGGTCACTGCCGAGGCCAAGGATACTCGCTCTATGATGAGAGCGATGAAGGAGGAGCTACGTCAGGCCGGAGATATCACGGCTGGAAAGCCCTATATGCTGTGGATGAAGTTCGGGATCCTACATATGCTCCGTTGGACCGGAAGTGGAGTGCGGCAAACACTTATCTGGACTTGGCGGCGAGTGCCGCGGACGCGGCCGAACACTTCCGCGGTCAGATTGACCACGAAGTGGAAAAGCTTTTTTGGTCGCAGTTCCATAATCCAGAGCGCCCACTTTCTGTATCCGATCGTTTGGCCGCATGGGCGGAGCTGAATAGGTTATCCGGACTCGCCATGAAGCATGTCGTGAGTCATCTGTGGCCGAAAAGGCCCGAGCCGAAGAGTTATTTTAGCTTGGTGCAGCAGTTCCTTGGTGCGGTGCCACATATTGATGCAATGAAGAGGTCAGCATGCATAGAGGGTGCACAGATGGCTCTTGCCCGTGTCAAGACATACTGGGCGGAGACGAAGGCCAGTGCTGTTGCATCCCAAGATTCGGACAAAAGTCGAGTACCTGCCGAGCACTATTTTCAGGAAGTTCTGCAGGGCGCTCGTTTAATAGAGACGCAGTGCTCGAAGGATGTTATCTTCGAATAACGTGTATTATTGTAAAACAATGTTTCGATGGAATATAAAAGATTTTTATACTTGTGCTTTCAAGAATAAAATACCTCTTGTGCGGCCGTTAATGTATATGTGTATATAACCTAAAAGATGGCGGTCGTTGGCTTCAGCCCCCACGCATAGAATGCGGGGGTGTTCGCAGAAGGCGCATTTTCACACTTGACCCAACGTCTTGGTCCTATAAAGGAGGTGAAAGCGCAGCGAACTAGGCAATCGGACTATAATGCTTTATCACTTTCACTTAGCCATAGGAGTTTGACAGTGGGGCTACTATATAGCCCCTAGGGGCACCGCGCTCACCCGAATTCGGGGCGCGTGTGTGCCTGGCCGGGAAACGGCCCTTCGTTAATGCGGAGGAATCCTAAAGATTCCGGCAAGTCATCGAGTGGTTGACCAGTCTCACGCTATATCATGACAGTCAGTTTTCGGCTTTCTCTACTGAGGTGCTCGCCTGGCCGAACCGGGGCACAATTGCAGTAGTTCTCATGGTGTCGCCTTAGCCGATAGAGCGGAACATAAGGCAGCAAAACACAAGAGCCGGGCAAACCCAACATTTGACCAAAGACATGATTCGGAGCTGATGCATATAAGGCCAAACTTGCGACGCCGAACACTCCCTAAGGTATTCGGTCTTTATGAAAACGGGCTGAACCAAGCCCTGGGTAGGAAGCCCCTGGTGTCCAGGTACGCGCAAAATTCTAACGTGGCCAAGACGCCAGCCTCCTCCTCGGTTATAACAAGAAGCCGGGGGATGTTATCAACAAGAGACAGTAAAGAAGGTTTACGCAGGGTCTTAATCTGAAAAGAATCCTTGGAATGGGTCCCTACTGCACGTCTGCACCTGTGTCTCCGTTGTGCCGTATCCCGGACAGGCGTAGCACGGTGTTCGTCTGTAAAAAAAGAGGAACTTGGTTGAAAACAATCGTGCAAAAAATCTATGTTATATTAAATAAACAAAGTATAATTCAAAAAATGGGTAGAGTTGAGCTTTATTGTCTCTTGTTGTATACACGTGGAGCCCCTCGTACAGGGGTATGCGGCTAGTAAGCCTTTGTATGTTTACGCCGAACTCATCCAGCCATGTCCGGGGTCTTGAACGACCTGTTTAGGTGCTTTGACTAGTAAAGCTGGTTTAGTGTGTGGCTGTCAAGGCAGCCACACAATCTTCCGCGCTCGAGGAACACTCGATATTTCCCTTTAATGAGATGATGCCTTGCGGACTGGGCATTTTAAGTGTAAGGGATGCATAATGCGGTATTGCGTTAAAGCGGGCGAAAGCTTCGCGTCCCAGTAGTGCTTGATAACTACTTGTGAATGGGGCGATGTGGAAGGTTAGTTTTTTGCTTCGAAAGTTGTCGGGGAAGCCGAACATAACTTCTAACAAGAGGGAACCCGTACAATGGGTATCTGAGCCTGGCGTTACCCCTTGAAAGGAAGTGTTGCCATGGCGAATTATTGTTGAGTTTATCCCCATTTTGCGGATTGTTGTAACGCCCCAGATCCGATGCGCCAGGTGTCTGCCAGTTATTCGCCGTCGTTGCCATGTCATTTTTCTTGCGTGTTGCATTTTGCCATGTCATCATTTGCATTGTGTCATCGTGTGCATTGCATACGTGTTCGTTTCTTGCATCCGAGCATTTTACACGTTGTCCGTTTTGCAATCCGGCACTCCTATGTCCTCCGGCGTTCCCCTTTTGTCTCCTGTTGTGAGCGGGTGTTAAACGTTCTCGGAATGGCCCGAGGTTTGCCAAGCGGACTTGGTATACCACCGGTAGACCGACTGTCAAGTTTCGTGCCATTTGGAGGTCGTTTGATACTCCAACGGTTAACCGGGGAACCGTAAAAGCCTCTTTTGTGTTGCAGCCCAACACCCCTCCAAAGTGGCCCAAAACCCATCCTAACCCCCTCCATGCTCTCGGTTGTTCGATCACGATCGTGTGGGCGAAAACTGTGCCTCATTTGTACACTCCTAGCTCCCTCTACCTATAAATATATGCCCTCCCCCCGAAAAATTCGCAGATGAACCCTAGCCATCTCCCTCTCAGCCGCCGGACATGTCCGCCCGCCGCCGGACGCGTCCACCGCCACCAGCCACCTCACCCCGGCCAATAGGACGCTGCCACGTCAGCCGCTGCCCGCGCCCCGCCCACTCAACCGCCGCCACGTGTCCATGCGCCTCCCTCTCTCTCCTCCCACCCGCGCAGCCCGCAGGGCCCGGATCGGGCCCGCGTGATCCCGCGCCGCCGCCGCCGTTCGCCCGCCTGGCTAGGCCGCCTCGCCCTGCTCCTTCGCGTTGGCTCCGCCTCCGGTTGCCGCCGGCAGGGAGCCCGCCGGCGCCGCCCTTCGCCGCCCCGCGCCTCCCGCGCCTCGGCCCTGCCGCCTCGGGCGTTGTGCCTCCCGCCGCCGCCACCCGTCTCCCTCGCCGGGATCCTCCCCCGCCGCCGCGCCCCTGAGCGTCCCGCGCTGGCGCCGGCCATCTGCGCCGCCCCCAGCGCTGCCGGCTCCTTTGCCCCGCCGCCGATCCGCCTCCCCACCGGCCGGATCCGGCCCAACCCGGTCCGGTCCTGCCTCTCCAGCCGCCCCGACTCCTCCCGGCCTCCTCCCCGAGCTTCTCCGGTCGTCCCCGTCCTTCTCCGGCGAAGTTCCGGCGAGATCCGTCGCTGCATCGATATCCGTGCAGATCTGAGGTTGACCCCGAAATTCCTAAGTCCCTGATATGTTGACATTATCATGCCATGTTCATCGCATCATAACTCTGCATCCGTAGCTCCGTTTCATGCGCATGATATATCAAAATGTTCATCATGCTCTATCCATCCATGCCCCTGGTTGCATTTATAGCCTGCTGTAGCTTGTTATAATCCTCCTCTCAAATTGCTAAATAATGTTGCTGTCAGCCTGTTAACATTAAGTTCAGTTTTTCCATGAGTTTTGCTAATGATCCATGTACCCTATGAATTTGACCTTGCCATTCTTAGCTTCACAAACATGTCTTATTACTATTGGTCACCTTGCCATGCCATGTATTGATCTGTGGTGAGTGGTACAAGCTCACCAACATGCCTACTTATTGTTGTTCCTGCCATGTATGAATCTTTCATATAACTTGCTATGTTTACATGGGTGCCATCATATTTTCTGTGCCCTTTTGGCTCATGGTCAGTAAGGGACTTTTGTTCTATGAATTTAGTACTATCATGCCATGCCTTTGTTTTCCATGTTAAAATCATGTAGCATGTTGTTTGATAGCTCTAAATATTGCAACCTGATGTTATTTCTGCAAAGTCTGTAGCTGTTATTATTTGCAATCTTGCCATGTCTTTTTGAGCATGTTCTAGTGATTTCTGGAGATAGCTCAGTGTTCATGTTTTGTTATGCTTTACCTGTACATCATGCCCATGCCTTTTGTTATCATGTTGAGGTGCTGTAGCATATTGTTTTGATGCTTGCAATATGCCTAGCTGTTGTTTTGGATAGCTTGTCCTTTAAACTTGTATAGAGTGCATGTGTTGAGCCGTTGCTCCATTTTGAGTGTGCTCTATATGAAACTTGCTTGATTTTGCATGTAGTTTCATATTATCATGTTGCATCCATGTTTTGAGAGTGTTTGCTTGATGTTTGTATGCATTTTGCATCAATGCCATGTTTAACTTATTTTGCTCATATCTTCTAGGCGTAGCTCCAAATCTAATGAACTTTATATGTAACTTGACTAGAATCGCGTGTAGATCATCTTGGTGCATCTTAACTTGCTGTTTAACAACTTGAACATAAGGTTTATTCAGATCTGGACCAATTTCGAAATTTGCATATGAGGACTTACCGGAATTGTTATATGTTATTCCCGGCCTCATTTAAACTTGCCTTGATGTGTTGCTCTTGTTTGCATCATCTCTTGCCATGAGTAGCTTCATGTAGCTTTGTCATGCATCATGCTTGTTGTGCATCATGTCTTGTCCATGTGTGGTGTGTTTACCATGTTGTGTGCTTTTTCTCGATAGTTCCCGTTTCGTCGCGATTGTGAGGATTCGTTCGTCTACGCTTGGTTCATCTTCGTGGCTTCATCTTCTTCATGGACTCGTTCTTCTTCCTAGCGGGATTTCAGGCAAGATGACCGCTACCCCTGATCTCACTACTATCATTGCTATGCTAGTTGCTTTGTTCTATCGCTTTGCTGCGCTACCTATCTTTTGCTCATCAAGCCTCCCAAATTGCCATGTCAGCCTCTAACCTTTTCACCCTTCCTAGCAAACCATTGCTTGGCTATGTTACCGCTTTTGCTCAGCCCCTCTTATAACATTGTTAGTTGCAGGTGAAGTTGAAGATTGCCCCATGATGGACAGGATTATGTTGGGATATCACAATATCTCTTATTTAATTAATGCATCTATATACTTGGTAAAGGGTGGAAGACTCGGCCTTATGCCTGGTGTTTTGTTCCACTCTTGCTGCCCTAGTTTCCGTCATACCGGTGTTATGTTCCCGGATTTTGCGTTCCTTACGCGGTTGGGTGATTTATGGGACCCCCTTGACAGTTCGCTTTGAATAAAACTCCTCCAGCAAGGCCCAACCTTGGTTTTACCATTTGCCTCACCACCACCTATACCCTTCCCTTGGGTCGGCCAACCCGAGGGTCATCTTTATTTTAGCCCCCCCCCCCCCCGGGCCAATGCTTGTCTAAGTGTTGGTCTGAACCGAGTAGACTGTGGGGCCCCCTCGGGGAAACTCGAGGTCTGGTTTTACTCGTAGGATGTCTCATCCGGTGTTGCCCTGAGAATGAGATATGTGCAGCTCCTATCGGGATTGTAGATGCATCGGGCGGCTTTGCTGGTCTTGTTTTACCGTTGTCGAAATGTCTTGTAAACCGGGATTCCGAGTCTGATCGGGTCTTCCTGGGAGAAGGAATATCCTTCGTTGACCGCGAGAGCTTATCATGGGCTAAGTTGGGAAACCCCTGCAGGGTTTAAACTTTCGAAAGCCATGCCCGCAGTTATGTGGCAGATGGGAATTTGTTAATGTCCGGTTGTAGATAACTTGACACTAGATCCGAATTAAAATGCATCAACCGCGTGTGTAGCCGTGATGGTCTCTTTTCGGTGGAGTCCGGGAAGTGAACACGGTTTTGGGTTATGTTTGATGTAAGTAGGAGTTCAGGATCACTTCTTGATCATTGCTAGCTTCACGACCGTTCCGCTTGCTCTCTTCTCGCTCTTGTTTGCGTATGTTAGCCACCATATATGCTTAGTCGCTGCTGCAACCTCACCACTTTACCCTCCTTCCTTTCCCACTAAGCTTTGCTAGTCTTGATACCCATGGTAATGGGATTGCTGAGTCCTCATGGCTCACAGATTACTACAACATCAGTTGCAAGTACAGGTTATGTGATGATCATGACGCGAGAGCGATGCTTGCTTGTTTTGGAGTTCTTCTTCCGCTTCTTCTTCGATCAGGGGATAGGTTCTAGGTCGGCAGCCTGGGATAGCAGGGTGGATGTCGTTTGAGTTTCTGTTTGTGTTTCATCCATAGTCGGATGATGCTCTTATGTATTGTGTTGTTGTATTCGTGTGGCATTGTATGCCTTTTGTATGTATCCCCATATATTATGTAATGTTGATGTAATGATATCCACCTTGCAAAAGCGTTTCAATATGCGGTTCTATCCTTGGTGGGACCTTCGAGTCTCTTAAGGATAGTATCGTATATTGGGCGTGACAAGTTGGTATCAGAGCCTCGACCAACCCTAGGAGCCCCCTTGATTGATCGTGTAGTTTGGCCGTTGTTGAGTCTAGAAGAAAACCTTTTCTGAGTCTAGTTATATCGGAGAGTAGGAATTCTTTTTACTCCTCAGCCCCTTCGTCGCTCTGGTGAGGAATGTTGACGTAGGTGTTTTGAATTACTCCTCTTCCCTTTCAAATTTTTCTTCAGGATCACGCAGTGGTTTTTCAATTGTTGGTTCTCAGCTCTTTTCATCTGGTGCATTTCTCGTCAAGTCGACTCAAACCTCTTTGTCTTTCGCGAGATCAATCCTCAGTTCTTTCTCAACGAAGTTGTTTCTCTGTCCTCAGTTGTTTTCTTTTCCCACCCGCCCACCCTTTTCTTCTCAGAGCCGGAGTCCGTAATCGAGTATCCTTCTTACTCGTGCGAAGCCTTTGCTTTGTTTCAACCGGTGTCTTCTCTTCAAGTTATTCGTCGTTTCTCTCTTCCAAGTCGCCTTTGTTTTCCCGCCCTCCCACCCTCTTCTTCCCGGAGCCTGAGTCTCTTTCAAGCATCAATTTCATTCATGCGGAACCTCTTCAGTCTTCCGTAAATTATTTCAACCAGTGAATTCTCGTCTCGGTGGACATTCTTCATCTCTTTTTCTTCTTCGGTGGATTCAATTCTAATTTTCGGTGTTGATCATATTCTTTTCCTCGGCTCAAGTGTTTTTTTTCCTTGCTCGTTCGCCTCTCACCAGTTTATCCTTCCGGAGTGTTCAAGACATCTCAGAAGATTCGTCTGTGTTCCCACTAATTCGAGGTTGTCACCTCATTCAAATATTTGAATCGTTCCGGTGCATCATCTACCTCTTCAACATCCCTTTCCAACGGTGTTTTCTTTTAGTGGGCCCTAACCCACAGGTATTTTCCCAGGATCTTACTTGACTCTTCTAATTTCCCGGAGATATTCTCAAATCCTTTTCAAGTGTGACATAAGAATGGATCACATCACTCACATGCCTTCTCTAAGTTCGCTTTCTAATTCTTTTCAATGTTGGCTCAACCTTTCGGTTTTTCATTCTCCCGGAGTATCTCAGTAATTTTGGTGGTATTCCTCGTCGTCAATTGAAGACCGAAGAAGAGTTTTTCCTGTAAATCTTGTTTGTTCTCTCGAAGTTTCATGGTTCTACCTTCATGTTATCCTCGCGAATTATTCCATTTGTCAGTCATTCTTTTCTTATCCATCCGGAGTATGGCAGGAGTTGTTTTCCATTTCTTTTCACCGGAGGCCATCGTTCCAGAAGAATTCTTCATCCTCACATTTCAGCTACCGTTATCCAGTTATCCCGGTGCTTCGTTCAAGTGTTCTTTAATCAGCTCATGATCTCTTTGTTCTCTTGTATCTAAATCCCCTCTAGCTTATTTGTTCTTCTAATTCTTCCCGGTGATTCATTCTCTTTCATCAGTCATTTTTGAATTCTTACGGTGGATCGTTCAAGATTCGTTTTCCTTGATTATTATTTTAATTCATTCATTTTTTCCAATCCTTCCGGTGGTTCAGTAAGATCTTCTCAAGTTTGTGATATGTCACTTCTCAATCCTTTTCAACAAGAATAAGTTGCATGCCAAATCCGGTTGTCATCAAATAAATTTGATGAGGATAAGCATAACATAAATCTTATTCTTATTTCATCCAAGTGATTAATCCCTTCCTTCAGAGTTTGTTCTTTTTGAATAAATTCTAGTTCCACGTGTTTTCATCTTTTCCTTTCCGGAGTTCAATTTCCTCGGTCATTTTGTTGGAACCTCCATATAAATCACCGCAAGGCTCATCTTATTCTTTCATCCTTCAATCTATTCTCGTCATCCTTTTGTCACCGGAGTTCTTCATGGTGGTTCTTCATAATTTAATTCATTCTTCAAGAGTTCATCAAGTATCGTACCATCCTCTCAAGTTCATGTTCTATTCTTTCCATGTTCAGTCAGAGTTCTGCCTAAATCCTTTTCAGTCTTATTCATTTCTTATCTTGTTCTAACCGGAGTGGTTTCAGAGTCTATCTGATTCCGTGAGCTTTCGATTCTTGTCATTCTCGTCGTTCCTCTCTTCTTCTCGAGTGCTCTCGATTCCTTGCTTCTTCTTTGAGTTATTGTTTCACCTCATCCATTTTCCCTTCCGTCTCGGTCCTAAGATCTCGGGACGAGATCTCTTGTTAGTGGAGGAGTATTGTAACGCCCCGGATCCGATGCGCCTGGTGTGTGCCAGTTATTCGCCGTCGTTGCCATGTCATTTGCTTGCGTGTTGCATTTTTCCATGTCATCATTTGCATTGTGTCATCGTGTGCATTGCATACGTGTTCGTTTCTTGCATCCGAGCATTCCCCCATTGTCCGTTTTGCAATCCGGCACTCCTATGTCCTCCGGCGTTCCCCTTTTTGTCTCATGTTGTGAGCGGGTGTTAAACATTCTCGGAATGGCCCGAGGTTTTCCAAGCGGCCTTGGTATACCATGGGTAGACCGACTGTCAAGTTTCGTGCCAGTTGGAGATCGTTTGATACTCCAACGGTTAACCGGGGAACCGTAAAAGCCTCTTTTGTGTTGCAGCCCAACATCCCTCCAAAGTGGCCCAAAGCCCATCCTAACCCCCTCCATGCTCTCGTTCATTCGATCACGATCGTGTGGGCGAAAACCGTGCCTCATTTGGACACACCTAGCTCCCTCTACCTATAAATATATGCCCTCCCCCCGAAAATTTCGCAGATGAACCCTAGCCACTCTCCCTCTCAGCCGCCGGAAATGTCCGCCCGCCGCCGGACGCGTCCACCGCCACTAGCCACCTCACCCCGGCAAATAGGACGCCGCCACGTCAGCCGCCGCCGCGCCCCGCCCACTCAACCGCCGCCACGTGTCCATGCGCCTCCCTCTCTCTCCTCCCACCCGCGCGGCCGGCGGGACCCGGATCAGGCCCGCGCGAGCCCGCGCCGCCTCCGCCGTCCGCCCGCCTCGCCCTGCTCCTCCTTGCCGGCTCCGCCTCCGGTTGCCGCCGGCAGGGAGCCCGCCGGCGCCGCCCTTCGCCGCCCCGCGCCTCCTGCGCCTCGGTCCCGCCGCCTCGGGCGCCGCGCCTCCCGCGCCGCCACCTGTCTCCCTGGCCGGGATCCTCCCCCGCCGCCGCGCCCCTGAGCGTCCCACACCGGCGCCGGCCGTCCGCGCCGCCCCAGCGCCGCCGGCTCCTTCGCCCCGCCGCCAATCCGCCTCCCCACCGACCGGATCCGTCCTGATCCGGTCCGGTCCCGCCTCTCCGGCCGCCCCGACTCCTCCCGGCCTCCTCCCCGAGCTTCTCCGGTCGTCCCCGTCCTTCTCCGGTGAAGTTCCCGCGAGATCCGCTGCCGCAACGATATCCGTGCAGATCTGAGGTTGACCCCGAAATTCTTGTCCCTGATATGTTGACATTATCATGCCATGTTCATCGCATCATAACTCTGCATCCGTAGCTCCATTTCATGCACATGATATATCAAAATGTTCATCATGATGTGCTCTTCATTTGGTACCATTGCACCATGTTCATTTGAGTTCATCTTGATGCCTGAATCATTGTTGCAAGAGTGTTATATGATGTTAATCTGCTGAAACTGTTATAACTTGGTGATTTGTCATTTTTGTTGCATTTTATGTGTGCACCCTATGAGCATGAGTCCTACATGAGTTTTGAACTATGATATGCCATATTTACAGTGGAGCAATCCATGTATTTTTGTGAGTCTTGTAGTGAGTGCATCAAGCTTGTTAAGTAGTGTACTTGTTGTTGCTGTTTTGCTAGGCTGATTCTGTTATATTTTGTTGCCATGTAAACCTGTTGCTACAAGTCATACTATGCATAATCTATAGATGTTCACTAAGGATGTTTTGTTACACATGTCATGCTCTATCCATCGATGCCCCTGGTTGCATTTATAATCTGCTGTAGCTTGTTATAATCTTGCTCTCAAATTGCTAAATAATGTTGCTGTCAGCCTGTTAACATTAAGTTCAGTTTTTCCATCAGTTTTGCTAGTGATCCATGTACCCTACGAACTTGACCTTGCCATTCTTAGCTTCACAAACATGTCTTATTACTGTTGGTCACCTTGCCATGCCATGTATTGCTCTGTGGTGAGTGGTACAAGCTCACTAACATGCCTACTTATTGTTATTCCTGCCATGTATCAATCTGTCATATAACTTGCTATGTTTACATGGGTGCCATCATATTTTCTGTGCCCTTTTGGCTTATGGTCAGTAAGGGACTTTTGTTCTATGAATTTAGTAGTATCATGCCATGCCTTTGTTTTCCATGTTAAGTTTCTGTAGCATGTTGTTTGATAGCTCTAAACATTGCAACCTGATGTTATTTCTGCAAAATATGTAGCTGTTATTATTTGCAATCTTGCCATGTCTTTTTGAGCATGCTCTATTGATTTCTGGAGATAGCTCAGTGTTCATGTTTTGTTATGCTTTACCTATACATCATGCCCATGCCTTTTTTTATCATGTTGAGGTGTTGTAGCATATTTTTTTGATGCTTGCAATATGCCTAGCTGCTGTTTTGGATAGCTTGTCCTTTAAACTTGTATAGAGTGCATGTGTTGAACCGTTGCTCCGTTTTGAGTGTGCTCTATATGAAACTTGCTTGATTTTGCATGTAGTTTCATATTATTATGTTGCATCCATGTTTTGAGAGTGTTTGCTTGATGTTTGTATGCATTTTGCATCAATGCCATGTTTAACTTGTTTTGCTCATATCTTCTAGGCCGTAGCTCCAAATCTAATGAACTTTATATGTAACTTGACTAGAATCGCGTGTAGATCATCTTGGTGCATATTAACTTGCTGTTTAATAACTTGAACATAATATTTATTCAGATCTGGACCAATTTCGAAATTTGCATATGAGGACTTACCGGAATTGTTATATGTTGTTCCCGGCCTCATTTAAACTTGCCTTGATGTGTTGCTCTTGTTTGCATCATCTCTTGCCATGAGTAGCTTCATGTAGCTTTGTCATGCATCATGCTTGTTGTGCATCATGTCTTGTCCATGTGTGGTGTGTTTACCATGTTGTGTGCTTCTTCTCGATAGTTCCCGTTTCGTTGTGATCGTGAGGATTCGTTTGTCTATGCTTGGTTCATCTTCGTGGCTTCATCTTCTTCATGGACTCGTTCTTCTTCCTAGCGGGATTTCAGGCAAGATGACCGCTACCCTGGATCTCACTACTATCATTGCTATGCTAGTTGCTTCGTTCTATCGCTTTGTTGTGCTACCTATCTTTTGCTCATCAAGCCTCCCAAATTGCCATGTCAGCCTCTAACCTTTTCACCCTTCCTAGCAAACCATTGCTTGGCTATGTTACCGCTTTATCTCAGCCCCTCTTATAGCATTGTTAGTTGCAGGTGAGGTTGAAGATTGCCCCATCATGAACAGGATTATATTGGGATATCACAATATCTCTTATTTAATTAATGCATCTATATACTTGGCAAAGGGTGGAAGACTCAGCCTTATGCCTGGTGTTTTGTTCCACTCTTGCCGCCCTAGTTTCCGTCATACCGGTGTTATGTTCCCAGATTTTGTGTTCCTTACGCGGTTGGGTGATTTATGGGACCCCCTTGACAGTTTGCTTTGAATAAAACTCCTCCAGCAAGGCCCAACCTTGGTTTTACCATTTGCCTCACCACCACCTATACCCTTCCCTTGGGTCGGCCAACCCGAGGGTCATCTTTATTTTAGCCCCCCCGTGCCAATGCTTGTCTAAGTGTTGGTCCGAACCGAGTAGACTGTGGGGCCCCCTCGGGGAAACTCGAGGTCTGGTTTTACTCGTAGGATGTCTCATCCGGTGTTGCCCTGAGAACGAGATATGTGCAGCTCCTATCGGGATTGTCGGCGCATCGGGTGGCTTTGCTGGTCTTGTTTTACCATTGTCGAAATGTCTTGTAAACCGGGATTACAAGTCTGATCGGGTCTTCCTGGGAGAAGGAATATCCTTCGTTGACCGCGAGAGCTTATCATGGGCTAAGTTGGGACACCCCTCTAGGGTTTAAACTTTCGAAAGTCATGCCCACGGTTGTGTGGCAGATGGGAATTTGTTAATGTCCGGTTGTAGATAACTTGACACCAGATCCGAATTAAAATGCATCAACCGCGTGTGTAGTCGTGATGGTCTCTTTTCGGCGGAGTCTGGGAAGTGAACACGGTTTTGGGTTATGTTTGACGTAAGTAGGAGTTCAGGATCACTTCTTGATCATTGCTAGCTTCACGACCGTTCCGCTTGCTCTCTTCTCGCTCTTGTTTGCGTATGTTAGCCACCATATATGCTTAGTCACTGCTGCAACCTCACCACTTTACCCCCTTTCCTTGCCCACTAAGCTTTGCTAGTCTTGATACCCATGGTAATGGGATTGCTGAGTCCTCGTGGCTCACAGATTACTACAACATCAGTTGTAGGTACAGGTTATGCGATGATCATGACGCGAGAGCGATGCTTGCTTGTTTTGGAGTTCTTCTTCCGCTTCTTCTTTGATCAGGGGATAGGTTCCAGGTCGGCAGCCTGGGATAGCAGGGTGGATGTCGTTTGAGTTTCTATTTGTGTTTCATCCGTAGTCGGATGATGCTCTTATGTATTGTGTTGTTGTATTCGTGTGGCATTGTATGCCTTTTGTATGTATCCCCATCTATTATGTAATGTTGATGTAATGATATCCACCTTGCAAAAGCGTTTCAATATGCGGTTCTATCCTTGGTGGGACCTTTGAGTCTCTTTAGGATAGTATCGCATATTGGGCGTGACAATTGTGTCCTGGTATAGCAGGTTTAGATCACCGTTGCCGTCCATTAGGACTTGTGTGAAGTGGAGTCCGTCAATTATCGGATCTAATACCAAGGCAGTCCAGCCTGCGTTCCGGATACTTCTAGAGTAATCCTGATGGTCGAAGGTGATTGGTTGTAACAACCAGTGGCGGGACTCCTCTGGGACAGGCCGTATGGCGCGTATCTCCATAGGCGCCACTCTGTTTTTCCCTTTTGTCACGTGAAGTGAATTTACTATTTTGACTTCTTGCGGGAACTTCTTTTGTTCTCCGGTGCTCTGCTTGTGGGGTTCGTCGTCGTCCTCGCTTGGTATGTCGAGCCCCTTGTGTTCGGCGTTGAGTTTGCCGGATTGCTTGAAGACCCAACAATCTCTGTGGGTATGGTTTGCAGGCCTCCCGGGAGTACTGTGGATTTGGCATATTTTGTCCAAGATTTTGTTGAGGTTAGATAGCTCGTCCCTGTTATCCTTGGGGGCGGCTTTTTCTGATTCTGCCGAGAGCTTTTGAATCCGGCGTTGATTGCCGTGCTCTTCGGGCTGCTTCCCTTGGTCCGGCGCTGGTCCTTGCTACGTCGCGGTTTCCCATTTCCATCCCTAGATTCGGATGTACTTGGATCGCTAGTGCTGCTCCTTGCCAACCAGCTATCTTCTCCTATGCAAAAGCGGGTCATGAGGCTTGTTAATGCGGCCATTGTTCTTGGCTTTTCTTGGCCGAGGTGTCTGGCGAGCCATTCGTCTCGAACGCTATGCTTGAAAGCTGCTAAGGCTTCGGCGTCCGGACAGTCGACTATCTGGTTCTTTTTAGTAAGAAACCTGTTCCAGAGTTTCCATGCTGACTCTCCGGATTGTTGAGTTATGTGACTTAGATCGTCTGCATCCGGAGGTCGGACATAAGTCCCTCGAAAATTTGCCCGAAAGGCATCCTCGAGCTCTTCCCAACTTCCTATGGTGTTTTCGGGAAGGCTTTTAAGCCAATGCCGGGCTGGCCCTTTGAGCTTGAGGGGTAAATATTTTATGGCGTGGAGGTCATCTCCTCTAGCCATGTGTATGTGGAGGATATAGTCCTCAATCCAGACTTCAGGGTCTGTTGTTTCGTCATATGCCTCTATGTTTACGAGTTTAAATCCCGCTGGAAATTCGTGCTCCAGCACCTCATCGGTGAAACATAGGGGGTGTGCGTTACCCTTGTATTTGGGTGTGCCGTGATGTTCGGATACTTTTTGCGTCGCATTGCTTACTAGAGCTTGCTTTCTTGGCCCGTACATAGATCTGGCTGGGCCATCATTTTGATGCGAGTCCTTGTGCGGATCGCGTGCCAGCTTGAGTGCGGCGCCCTTTGCCATTCTATGTTGGCCATGGGGTTGTTTATCCGACCGGATGTCTTCCTTATTTTTTGACTGCGGGGGCTCTAAGGCCTCCTCATCAAATTCCGGCATTAATTTTCGCTTCGGATAGCTCTTTGTGTGGCGACTGTCGCCGTATTTGTCTGCGGTGTTGAGTACTTTGCCCCATCTGATTCTAAGTGCATCTTCCGCTGCTTTTAGCTTCCGCTTCTGCTTTTTCAGGCTACGCGCGGTGGCAACGATCCTTTGGTGGAGGTTCTTCTACTCCAGCAACTTGTCCGGCGTGAGGTCGTCCGGACTATTATCTTCGCCGGGGACGGGTTGTTTGGTTTGTTTACCCAAGTTGCCCTGTTTGGACGGTTGCTTGTTGGCATGTTCGTCGTCCACTGGTTTGCCCTGCTCTATGGTTGGGTCTCTGTCGAGGTGGGGTTTAGCGCGGCGCTTACGCCGCTGCTTTGATTGCTTTTCAAGGGAATGATCCCTCGTTGCGTCCCTTTGTTCCTCGTCGTTGTTTCTTTTAGGTGCGTACACCATGTATACATCGTGAGATGAGGTGGTTATCCGGTGCCCTGTAGGCGCTGGTTCTTGGTCGTCTCCTTCATCGGCGTCCATACCGTCGATGTCTTCCTAGTCGAAGTCGAGCATGTTGGTTAAATCATCGATAGTGGCTAAGAAGTGGGTGGTGGGTGGGCTTCAAATTTCTTCGTCGTCCGCATCCCAACCTTGCTGACCGTAGTCCGGCCAGGGCTCTCCTGATAAGGAGAGAGACTTTAGTGAATTCAGGACGTCGCCAAAGGGCGAGCGCTGAAAGATGTCCGCGGAGGTGAACTCCATGATCGGCGCCCAATCGGGTTTGATAGGCAGGGGTGCGGAAGGCTCGGAGTCCGGAAAGGAGTCCGGCATCTTGGAGTCACGGGCTTCGCAAAGGACAGGGCTGGTATTCGGCTCGATCATCATAGAGATTGTAGCCCCCGAGGCGGTGTCCAGCCACCCATCCTCGATTGGCGCAGTCGGCTCCGAGCTAAGGGTCGGAGCGGACACTGAGGCGGCCTCCTGGGCACTGTCCGGCGACACTGAGGCGGCCTCATCGTGACAGTGCGACGCGCTCGGCTGTGGCTCGACCCTGTCGAAGATCAAGTCTCCGCGGATGTCAGCCGTGTAGTTCAAACTTCCAAACCTGACCTGATGGCCAGGGGCGTAGCTTTCGATCTGCTCCAGATGGCCAAGTGAATTGGCCCGTAGTGCAAAGCCACCGAATATGAAGATCTGTCCAGGGAGAAAAGTCTCACCCTGGACCGCATCATTGTTGATGATCGGAGGAGCCATCAGGCCTAAGGGTGACGACACAGAGGAACTCTCAATGAAAGCACCAATGTCGGTGTCAAAACCGGCGGATCTCGGGTAGGGGGTTCCGAACTATGCGTCTAGGCGGATGGTAACAGGAGACAAGGGACACGATGTTTTTACCCAGGTTCGGGCCCTCTCGATGGAGGTAAAACCCTACTCCTGCTTGATTAATATTGATGATATGGGTAGTACAAGAGTAGATCTACCACGAGATCAGAGAGGCTAAACCCTAGAAGCTAGTCTATGGTATGATTGTTGTTCGTCCTACGGACTAAAACTCTCCGGTTTATATAGACACCGGAGAGGGCTAGGGTTACACAGAGTCGGTTACAATGGGACGAGATCTACATATCCGTATCGCCAAGCTTGCCTTCCACGCCAAGGAAAGTCCCATCCGGACACGGGACGAAGTCTTCAATCTTGTATCTTCATAGTCCAGGAGTCCGGCCGAAGGTCATAGTCCGGTCATCCGGACACCCCCTAATCCGGGACTCCCTCGGGCTCCCCCTCCCAAAATGCTCTTACAACCTTCAGGGCCAAGCCCGAACTCTCCCTGTGCAGGATAAACAGCAGGAATGACGTGCGATCAATCGGATAAATCCCCCAATGCATCTTCAGGGGCACCCTCGGAATCATCACTGGCGTCGCTGGCCTCGCCATCGTCCGCTACATCGCCGTCATCAGCATCCGGATCATTCACCACGCCACCCTCATCAGCAGCCACGACCACACCGTCGTCATCAGCGGTGAAGGCCCTAACAAGGGTGTCCACGTCTTCCACCCAATGCACCAGGTCGCCCCGGATGGCCGCGGGTACCGGTGCGATGGCGGCGTTAAAGTCAAAGTGGGGGTCCATGTTCTGAAGATGACTGAAGACGCGAGAAAAAGCGCGTCCAAGCAGAGCTCGGCTCCTCTCCTCCACCAACCTGTCGGCCCTGCCCGACCAAGTCTCCAGCTGCGTCACCACATCGGTGAAGAACCGAAGGTTGCCGGCATAGTTAACCACGTGAGGCTCCTCCACGGTCGCCTCACAAATGTTGCCCAAGGCCGCGTTAGCCCTTTCCCGGAGCTCGCGAAGCATGGGGCCATGCATGTGCTCCAGGGTCTGCCGCTGACGTATCTCGTCCTCATTCCGCCGCGCAATGGCCTCAGCTTCATCAACCCTCTGATGAAGAAAGAGCACCTCGGCGTGGGAGGAAGCCAGCTCCACCTGCGCAGCACCAAGGGCGGCCCTGGAAGCGTCCGCACGCCGCGCCACTTCATCCATCTTGGCCTTAATGGCGGCGGTCCTGTCCTCTGCTTCGACCCTAATCAGCTCCAGCCTTTCTCCGTACTCGCGCTCAAGATTCGAGCGAGCCTCCGCCATGCGGCGGTCAACCTCCTCTTGGATTCGGGCTTCCCGCATGGTGACATCATCCTCCGCCAGTGCCACCAGGCGCTCCCTTGTCTCCAACCGCTCAAGATCAAGGGTGCGCTCGGCGGCCTCCAGCGCCAGCGCCTCCTCACGTCTCTGGAGCTCTGCCTGGTCCACGGAGGCCCCCTTCAGCGACACGAGAGCCGCCTGACGCAGCTCCACCTGCTGCTCCAAGGAGTTGCTCCAGGCCTGGAGCTCCCACGCACGTTCCTCTGCAGCCTGGCACCGTCGGTCTGCCTCCCGTGCCTCCTCGACGGCTTGGGAGAAGGCCTCCCGCGAAGCCACCAGCGATGCTCCGGCCTTCGCATTGTCAAGGTCGCGCTGATGACGCGCAAGGGCGACGGCTACCTTCAGCTTGCGCCTCTCCTCGGCAAGGCGCAGGCCTTCGGCCTCAAGATGCGCGTCCTCACCGGCAAGCTCCGCGCCGAGCTGGCTCACTGCATCAGTCGCCCTCTGGAGAAACCCTTGGCGAAGGGCACGGCGCTCCCGAGCGCGCTCGAGCACGTCTTCCGCGTCGTCCTCCGCCCCTGGCGCGCGCGGAGGGCCGCGAACCGGCACGCCCCCTCTGGGCAGGGGGCTGGGGGCTTGCGCCCTCGTGATGGCCGGGCATGCCCCGCTGGAAGCCTGGCCCAGAGTCAGTTCGTCCCCCAAGGAAGAATGCGAGATTGACCTTAGCCAGTCGCCGTCCACGACCAAAGGAGGAGCTCGGGGCAGGCTGGCTGTGCCCCGGGAGAGCTCGCGGAGGAGGGTCGCGAGGTGCACAGAATCAGGATGCTCCGCAGGATGGCTCACCTCTCCGACCGACCTTACAACAAGGGCGGTACTCGAGCTCGGGACGCTTGGAGTCGGTGGAGAGGGCGAAGCCTGGGGGATGGCTCCTCAGCCGTATCCATGAGCTCGGCAGGAAGGGCCCTGCAGGGCAATGGTCAGCTGAAGCAACAGGAAAATAAGGGACGAAGAAAGGAGGAGGCTTACTCGTCAATGGTGAAGTACTTCCTGCTCTTCAATAGGCGGCAGGGGTAATCATCACCACCCAAGGCCTCCTTTCTCTTTCGGAGGGCCTCGAAGTCCATGCGGAAGCGGCCTAGGAGCTCGGCGCAAGGGTCAGCATGTGGTAAGGAAGAAGCGTCAAGGTGACTGGTGTCGGAGGCATTGCACTGGGGCACGCCGCCGGGCGCCGCCTCATGGAGGGTGGTCGGGGCCTCGGGAGCCTCCGCCACAAGAGCTGCAGGCCGCAGCTCAACGCCTACGGCTGCCGCAGGGCAGGCTTCAGTAGGTGCCACCTCAGGAGTTCCGCGTGGCGTCATTACCTCAATAGCAGCCCCCTCAGCCCCCGGAGGCCCTCGCCTCCCGGCTCCGCTACTTGAGGAAGGACCGTCATGGGCAGCCGGGAGGGCGGCCACCGCAACTGGGTTCTCGCGAGGTCCCATGAGGCCTACTAGGCGCAGCCCCCATTCGTCGAAGCTGGGCATCTGCTTCACAAAATCAGCCCTGCCTGAGCAAAGGTACAGCAGGGCACCCCCTTGCCGAAGGCTGCCAGGGGAAGGATCCCCGGTCAGAATCATGAGAACCTTCCTCAGCACTTCAGGCTCCAGATCTTCCTTCTGGAGCCTCATGCGGTCTTCACGCCCCCCAAAGGCCCACATCTGACGGGAATGACGCTGGAGAGGGGCAATGCGGCTCTGGAGGAACTCCTTCACCACCTTGGGTGCCGTCACACCGAGCACCCCCAAGTTCCCGAAGCGACACCAGACGAAGGCGAGTCGGGAGCTCGTGAGCATCTCATGGCCCCAGCCCGAGTTGGGGACAGCGAGCAAGGTTGGCTCCGAGAGTAGGGGCTGGGCACTCCGACATCCACGTACAGCCACCGCTCTCGGAAACCAGCCGCAGGCGGAGGAAGGCTGAAATCAAATCCCGAGGTAGCCACTTCTGGTGCGGCGAGGAAGCTCACGCACCCCGAGCATTGAGTGGGGTCGCTGAGGCGCAAAGAGAAGAAATGGCGCAGCAAGGCAACTGAAAGGGGATGCCCACCATCGCCTTGCAAACAAAAGCGAAAACGGCAAGGAGAGCAATGGATTCGGGACCCAAATGCATCATGTGGATCTGGTAATGGGAAAGTACGGCGTTGAAGAAATCGGAAAAGGGGGGAACCAGTCCCGCCCACAGGGCATCGGCGAAGTACCGACCCTCGGTGGCTATTCTGTCAATAGAGAAGTGAGATGTGGGCCAGACCGTCGTCCTCCCACACTCGTTGAAGATGGTGGCGAGGGCAGAGCTGACCTTGTCCAGGGCTTCCAGATTGAGTATGATTGACTGATCGACGGCAGGAGCCGCCGACGATGGCGAGCGGGGCGAAGACGCAGGCTTCTTCCCCTTCTCCTTCTTCGTTGGCGCCATGGCGACAGGAAGGGGGAGAGTTCGAGATTGGATTGGAAGCGGAGGTTGGAGCTCAAGGGGAGGAAGAGCAGGAGACGCGCGAACGGCGAAAAGAGGGATGACTGTGTGCAACCACGGGTCCGCCTAGTCGGGCGCGAAATAAGGGGGCATGGGGAAACAGGGATGCCCACGTCCAATCAACCGCCACGTGGCGCCCAAGGCCGCAGGCTGTTGGGGCCCGGGCGCTTCGCACTTGCCCCTTCGCTTCTCTGCTAAGCCAAGTCCGGACGCGCCTTGGGCCCGGGGGCTACTGTACAGTGGCGTTCTGGGAACGGGGGTACCCAGACTTGCCTGCCTGCGGCCTGCGGTGTGGCTCAAGAAGTGGCCCAGTACGACCCATCTTCGTCAACACAAGCTCAAGACCCTCGCGAGGGGCCAAGCCTCGCGGGGCGGACGACGGGAAGCTTCCTCGGGAACAGCCTCGTCAGGCTGGCTCACGAGGAGGCGGAGAGACCAAGGCGGGTACCTCACGAGGTGCTCGTGACGCAAGCCATGACAACCGAAGCCAGGCGGGCGCCGGCCTGCGCAGAGTCCTTGTTTCCTCTTTGGTGCAAAGGGGGCAAGCGGAGGCAAGGGTATGAAGCAAAGGCAACCATTTCGGTGCAACAATACCAAGACCAGCAGAACGGCAGGATGGAGGTCATCGTGGAGCCCAAGCCGGCGTCGTCGTCAGAGTCTTTGGCAGGCGAGGACCAACTTTAGTCAGGATAAGTGTACTAGATGTTCCCCTTCAAAATGGCCAATTGTTGGCGCCCTTCCCGCTCAATATTTAGGAAGAGGACCAGGGCCTCGCTCTATAAATAGTACTAGCTACCATAGCATAGGGGGGAGCTGATCCGGAAATCGATCAGCCGAACCTTAGCCAGAACCACCAACACAAGAACTCCTCCCCTCGCGAGGCAGTTCTTCCATTGTATTGTTCATCACCAGCCCCTGAGGCAATCCACCACACCACAAACTAGAGTAGGGTATTACACCACAATGGTGGCCCGAACTAGTATGAACCTCGTGTCCCTTGTGCTGTTCTTCGTGTAGTTTAGATCCTTTGCGAGGCGACGAGACGTGAGTAGGCAGGAGGTGTGATCTCCGTGCGCACCCCAGAGTTCGAACCTTGAGGGTCTGCCGGAACCCGAAATCTGACAAGTTCCAAGCAGAGCGTCGTGTCGGGATCTACATGTGAAGCAGAGTACATTGCTGCTTCGGAAGCAGCAAATGAAGGAGTTTGAATGAAGGAGTTCATATCCGATCTAGGTGTCATACCTAGTGCATTAGGTTCAATGAAAATATTTTGTGACAATACTGTGCAATTACCTCAGCAAAGGAATCCAGATTTCACAAAAGAACCAAGCACATCAAGAGATGCTTTAATTCCATCCGTCATCAAGTGTCGGATGGGGACATAGAGATTTGCAAGATACACACGGATCAGAATGTTGCAGATCCATTGACTACTCTTCCACGAGCAAAACATGATCAGCACCAAAGCTCCATGGGTGTTAGAATCATTACTATGTAATCTAGATTATTGATTCTAGTGCAAGTGGGAGATTGAAGGAAATATGCCCTAGAGGCAATAATAAAGTTATTATTTATTTCCTTAATTCATGATAAATGTTTACTATTCATGCTAGAATTGTATAACCAGAAACTTAGTACATGTGTGAATACATAGACAAAACATATAGTCCCTAGTATGCCTCTACTTGACTAGCTCGTTAATCAAAGATGGTTATGTTTCCTAACCATAGACATGTGTTGTCATTTGATGAACAAGATCACATCATTAGGAGAATGATGTGATGGACATGAGCCATCCGTTAGCTTAGCATTATGATCGTGCTAGTTTCATTGCTACTGCTTTCTTCATGACTTATACAAGTTCCTCATTCTATGAGATTATGCAACTCCCGAATACCGGAGGAACACTTTGTGTGCTACCAAACGACACAATGTAAAAGGGTGATTATAAAGGTGCTCTACAGGTGTCTCCGAAGGTATTTGTTGGGTTGGCATAGATCGAGATTAGGATTTGTCACTCCGTGTTTCGGAGAGGTATCTCTGGGCCCTCTCGGTAATACTCATCACTATAAGCCTTGCAAGCATTGTGACTAATGAGTTAGTTGCGGGATGAAGTATTACAGAACGAGTAAAGAGGCTTGACGGTAATGAGATGGAACTAGGTATTGAGATACTGACGATCGAATCTCGGGCAAGTAACATATCGATGACAAAGGGAACAACGTATGTTGTTATGCGGTTTGACCGATAAAGATCTTTGTAGAATATGTAGGAACCAATATGAGCATCCAGGTTTCGCTATTGGTTATTGACCGGAGACGTGTCTCGGTCATGTCTACATAGTTCTCGAATAGGACAAGAAGGGGGGGCGCCCCCCTTGCCTTCCCTCTCTCCCTCTCCTTCCTTCCCCTCCCTTTCCCAAGTTGTAAAACCTACTAGGAATAGGATTCCTAGTAGGAATCCTACTTGGGGCGCACCCTACGGGGGCCGGCCGGCCTTCCCCCTTGCTCCTTTATATATGGGGGCAGGGGGCACCTAGGACACACAAGTTGTTAATTGTTTAGCCATGTGCGATGCCCTCCTCCACAGTTACACACCTCGGTCATATCGTCGTAGTGCTTAGGCGAAGCCCTGCGCCTGTAACTTCATCATCACCGTCACCACGCCGTCGTGCTGACGAAACTTTCCCTCAGCCTCAACTGGATCAAGAGTACGAGGGACGTCCCCGAGCTGAACGTGTGCTGAACGCGGAGGTGTCGTACGTTCAGTGCTTGGATCGGTTGGATCACGAAGACGTTCGACTACATCAACCGCGTTAACTAAACGCTTCTGCTTTCGATCTACGAGGATACGTGGACACATTCTCCCCTCTCATTGCTATGCATCACCTAGATAGATCTTGCGTGATCGTAGGAAATTTTCGAAATTACCGTGTTCTCCAACACATGCCCCCTCACCGGACACCGACCAAGCTTCTCCATCGTGACGCTCTTCGACAAGGGCCTATGTTATATTTGAATAATGAAATTGAAAAGGTATACATTTGAATTGTCTTGGTTTGTCAAATTTAGTGAGTGCATAACTGTTCGGAACAGAGCAGACGAACATGCCAAGACACGGACGTGGGGAGGAGAAGAGATGAGTTAGCCTGTTTGTTGTTCCTGTGGTCTGTATACTCGGCTGTTTCAAAGAATCAGACGAGTGCAAAGTTCACACCCCGGCGTGCGTCCGGCATAGCTGGTGTTCTATCCCGGCGCAGCACCATTGTTCTGCAAGGAGTTGCGACCGGTTTTTTGTCCCTCCGTATCGTTTTGACTACGGTAGGTTTCTTGATTAAGATTCGTCTTCTCAATCAACTTGTTCGTTTCGTTCAGACTGATCACAATGAAAATTCTGTGTTGGAATTGCCGCGGGATGCGGAAACCCGCGGCGGTTCGAGCGCTATTGGGGATCTAAGGGCAGGTTCGCCCTGATGTGCTTTTCCTGTCTGAAGCCCATCTGAACAAAGCTAAGGCAGAAAAACTAAGAAGAAGGCTCGGCTTCGATGCAATGGCTGTGACGGAAAGTGATGGTAGAAGTGGAGGTTTAGTAATGCTGTGGTTTGACAATTACGTCAACGGAAGTACAGCCCAACTATATTGATATCCGGATAAATGAGTTAGGTAGTGGGGGTTGGCGATTTACAGAGTTCTATGGTGAACCAAGTGGTGAGAGGAAACACTTATCCTGGGATTATTTGAGACAACTACATGCAATGTTAAACTTACCATGGCTGGTGGCGGGCGATTTTAATGAAATCCTTCATGCACATGAGAAGGAGGGAGGTATTGCAAGATCGCAGCGATGCATGCAGGCTTTTAGCGATGCTCTAAGCGACTGTGCATTAGACGATTTGGGTTACACAGGAGATAAATTTTCTTGGCGCCGAGGACATATTCGGGAACGCTTAGATCGAGTTGTTGGTAACATGCAGTGGGCTGATTTGTTCCCTATTTTTGGAGTATCCAATGAAGAGTTTAACAAATCAGACCATAGGCCGGTCCTGATCGATACCAATTTTCAGATCGGCATGCTGCCGCGAGGTGCACCTGGACCGTGCAGGTTTGAGGCACGTTGGTTAGCAGAGGAGGATGTCGAGACTATCATCCAGACATCCTGGGAGGCGCGCAAAGCTCTGGGGGTAGCACCCTTTGCTGAACTCGCAGCTGATGTACATCAAGCGCTGCATAGTTGGGACAAGAAGGTAATCAAAGGACCTCGTACAAAGCTTCGGGAGCTCCAAAAGAAACTGAATGAAGTGCTATCTGGGCTTTTAACTGATGACACGGTTATAAGGCAACATGAACTACACATGCAAATTGAGAAACTACTAGAGCAGGAGGAGCTCTACTGGATGCAGCGAGGACGAGCTGATTGGCTTACTCGTGGTGACAAAAACTCTGATTTCTTTCATAGGGCAGCAAATGGTCGGCGTAAGAGAAACTTTATCAAGTGTTTACAAAGAGAGAATGGCACATGGATTGAAGACCAGGGGGAGATACGGTCCCATGCAGCAGCGTACTTTACGTCATTGTTGGTACCGGATATGAATGTAATTGACAAGGTAAAGCCTCGTGTGTCGGATGCAATGAACCAGGAGCTGAATAAACCATACACACGAGAGGAAGTTAAGAACGCTATGTTCAACATCGGTGACCTCAAGGCCCCTGGCCCTGACGGCCTTCATGCTGTGTTTTACAAGAGGTTTTGGCACATAATTGGAGAGGACTTGATTGATGAAGTGTTACTTGCTGTCAATTCTCGTAAGATCCCTGATGGGTGGAACAACACAACTATTGTGCTCATCCCGAAGATAGACAACCCAGAAGTTATAACCCAATTCCGTCTGATTAGCCTATGTAATGTGGTCTATAAAGTGATTTCAAAACTCCTTGCAAACCGACTGAAACTTTTTCTTTCTGAGATCATCTCCCCCAATCAAAGTGCCTTCGTCCCTAGACGGCTTATCACTGATAACTTTCTGGTAGCTTTTGAGTCATATCATGCGATCAAGAGGAAAACAACCGGTAAATATGGCACTTGTGCGGTGAAACTCAATATGCACAAGGCATATGACCGGGTGGAGTGGACTTTCTTGGAGGCGATTCTATTACGGTTGGGATTTATGGAACATTGGGTGGCCCTCATCAAGGAGTGTGTTAAATCGGTAAAATACCAGGTACGGGTGAATAACGAGTTAACTGACTTTTTTGTTCCTTCCAGGGGCCTAAGGCAGGGCGATCCTCTTTCACCGTACTTGTTCTTGCTATGTGCTAAGGGTTTATCAAGTCTAATTATGCACGAGGAGGAGGTTGGAAATTTATTGGGAGTCAAAGTGTGTCGTGATGCCCCCTCGGTCTCTCACCTTCTTTTTGCGGATGACTCGCTAATCCTCATGCGAGCTGATGCCACCAATGCAACCAGCCTCCGAAGGGCGCTTGATGATTACTGCGCTGCTTCTGGCCAGATGGTGAGTGAGGCCAAATCCAGTATTTTTTTCAGTCCGTGCACTCCTGTTGATACAAGAGTGGAAGTGTGCACCTCACTTAATATAATGGCAGAAGCGCTCACGGATAAATATTTGGGGTTGCCCCCAATTGTGGGAGTGGACAGATCAGATTGCTTTCAACATCTCATAGATAGAGTTTTAAGCAGAATTAGAGGGTGGAAGGAGAAACTACTATCTGTTGGTGGGAGAGAGGTCTTACTAAAGGCTGTAGTACAAGCTATTCCCTCATACACAATGTCAGTTTTCAAACTTCCAAAACAAGTGTGCAACAGTATAACCACCACCATGTCGAAATATTGGTGGGGAGATGAGGATTTCAAAAAACATATGCATTGGTTTGCCTGGTGGAAGATGTGCGTCCCGAAGGAGAAGGGTGGTATGGGCTTCCGGGACTTGCATTGCTTTAATTTGGCTCTTTTGGCAAAACAATGTTGGAGGCTTTTGTGTGAACCGGAATCATTATGTGCCACAGTATTGAAAGCAAAGTATTTCCCCAACGGTGACCTTCTGAACTGTACGTTGAAGAAGGGTAGTTCATATATCTGGCAGAGTCTCTGGAGTGGAATTCAGTCTTTTAAGAGAGGATACATTTGGAGAGTAGGAGATGGATCACATATTAATATCTAGGAGGACCCTTGGATTCCCAGCAGCCCGACCCACAAATTTTTTACACCAAGGGGAAATATAGTGATCACAAGAGTTTCTGAACTCATTGATTCGGAAAACAGAGTGTGGGATGAACAATTGTTAAATGATCTTTTTTGGCCAATTGATGTGCAGCGTATTATGAATATCCCTCTAGCTTTGGAATGATGGAAGATTTTGTATCATGGCACTTTAATAGAAGTGGAATTTTCTCAGTAAGATCGGCTTACCATGAAGAGTGGGAGCACCAACATGGACGAAAGTTGAGGACGACAAACTCATTACAAGCCTCAAGTACTAGTCCAGTCTGGCGTACCATTTGGAAATTGCGTGTGCCATCAAAAATCAAAATCCATGTTTGGAGGACTTTGCTTGGAGCTATTCCTTGCCGTGGTGTTTTAGCGAACAGACATATGACCACAAGTTTCCAGTGTCTCCTTTGTAGTTCGGACTGTGAAAGCATTAGGCATGCTATGTTTCTGTGCCCGAGGGTACAGGAAATTTGGCGAATTCTTGGACTACAGGAGCTGGTGAATGAAATCTGCACAATAGAGAGAGATGGAGGTTCGGCGCGGGCCGATCTCCTATTATCCAAAAGTACCATATGTCCACTTGTGGCCGATGTCCAGCGCAATGATCTAGTGGCCACAACAATCTGGTATGTATGGTGGGAACGACGCAAATACACACACGGTGAGAACATCTGTGAGTCAGCAAGGTCGGCCCAAGCTATATCAACTTTAGTGCAGAACTTTTCACGAGCAAGGTTGAAGCAAACTAAAATTAAAAGACATGGCTGGTCCAAGCCGCCTGAGGGCGTCATCAAACTTAATGTCGATGCAGCTTTTGATCAGGACACTGGTACAGGGGGTACGGGGGCAGTGCTGCGTGATGAGGCCGGTTTCTTTGTCGCTGCTTCCTGCAGTGATATACCCTTTGTGGAAGACGCAGCGACGGCAGAGGCTAGAGGACTACGAGATGGCCTCCTACTAGCGAATGAAGTTGGTTGCAACAAAATCTATGTCGAAGCGGACTGTCTGGAGGTAATCAAAATCATGCTGAGTGGCGGGAATTCTTTAGGACCAGCAGCGGCAATATATGAAGAATGCACTTTCCTATCTAGCAATTTTATCTCTATAGTTTTTAGCCATTGCCCTCGGGAAGCCAATATGGCGGCGGATCTGCTAGCTAAGAACTCGGAGGTGTCTCGAACAATTGTTTGGAAATCGGAGCCCCCGGGTTTCTTAGTGGATGTTTTAACAAACGATGTATCTTTATTCTCAGATGAAATATAAACCGCCATGATGGCATTTCCCTAAAAAAAAAAAAAAGACACGAGTCTCCACTTCATGAGCAAAGATTCGTTGCTTTGATTTGCTCTACCACCCGTCTCAGCCACCGGCGGCGAGCTCAGATGGGCGCCCGGGCGCGCCGCGCCGCCCACCACCCCGCTCGCCTCCGCCTCCGCCACCGCCACCTTCTCCTCCTCCCGCTGCTGCTCCTCTTCCTCCTCCCGCCCCTCTCCGCGCTCCTCCTCCGCCGCGCCAACTCCCTGCGCCGCCGGTGCCTACCCCCCGCCGCAGGGCGCCGCCCCCTCGCCGGGCAGCGGCTCAGCTTCTCTATCGTCACGCTCTCCGACGAGGGCCTGTCGGGCCGAGGCGTGCGGGGGCGGTCTTTCCGCGGCGTGCTGGCGGCCACCGCGCGGAACAAGCGCGCGTACGCGGCCGCGCACGGGTACGGCTTCGCCGCGCTGCCCCCCGGCGCGGTCGACCCCGGCCGCCCGCCCGCCTGGAGCAAGGTCCTTGCCCTCCGCGCCCGCCTGCGCCGCCACCACTGGCTCTTCTGGAACGACGCGGTGGGTCGCCGCGGCTGCATTATCATTCCCCTGTCGGCTTATGTTCTCCTGCACTAAGAAACTATATGATGGTTCTTGCTCCTTTTGGAACCAATCTCGCGGTGGTTCATTGATCTTAATCGGACCTTGATTTCAGGATACGCTGGTTACTAACCCTGACATCTCGTTGGTAAGTCTGATGCTTTGATGGAATCTTGTTCTAACCAATAAGTTTGCAAGAATATTTCGAGGCCCTCTCAGTTGCTTATGTAGTTAATATAAGTTTTTTTATCCTGATTGCTTTTACTGAAGGAGGAGATTTTGTTCTCGGTGATTGGGCATAGTGATTTTGATGCATCGCCTGATCTCATTCTGACAGAGGACATCAATGGGGTTAATGCCGGTAGGTGAAACTGGCACATTGTTAATTTTTTTTAGATGAACAGGGAGGCTCACATTGTTCATTTTTACTTTATGTTTGTCCAAATCATTTGCCAAGCAAAGCAATGGCAATTTTTGTGATTCACGCTCATTAACACAAATGTCTGCTCACCTACTGCTGTATCTTCAGAGTATGCATAGGATAGTTTAGTATAACTCATTTGTACACTGAGGCTGATCCATACTTGTGACCTAGAGCAAACTGATCAAGTTAATAGACACCGAGATTCACATCTTACTAATATCCTAGGGAAACATACTTGGAAAGATACATCCATGATAATTCATTCCACTTTTCTTATTATTTCGTTGCTATAGTTCACAATCTTACATTACCATCTTATAGACAGGAGGTTCAGCACAAAATAAGATATGGATATCTCATGCGTCAAATATTAACCATGCTCCTCGTGTAGGACTGTTCTTCATAAGGAGGTCGAAATGGAGTGAGAGATTTTTAGATACATGGTGGAACCATACATCATTTGTACAATTTGGTTCCACAAAAAGTGGGGATAATGCAGCACTGAAGCATATCGTGGATCACTTGTCACCTGAAGAAACAAAAGAACACGTCCGTATAGCAAAAATGCAGTGCCTCTTCAACTCATATCCTTGGGTTGCTACGTGGAAATCAGTTCACCGCCTGATCTTCCACCCATCCACTACATGGAAAGGTTTCCTGATATGCTCATTCCCTATTCATTCCATAGATGCTGCAGTTATTTGCATTCGAAAGTGAAAGAAGTACTGGATTGTTAATGAAGACTGGATCTCCTAAGAGTTCTTCAGATTTATCTCCTAAGACTCGATTGAAGTGCTACATGTGCCTTTTGTGATTGAATATCAGTCCATACTAAGCTAAACGGTGCACTGGTATTTAGAATTGAGCACATGATATATGTGGTTGAAGTGTAATGTTTCTGAATACATGATTATTCCCACTCTAAAGAAACAGAATCTGAATTAAATCAGGAGTCCGTTACTCATGAACAAGAAAGATGACATGTACTGTTCTCTGCCAATACATGTACAGTCCTCTCAAGAAAAATATCATATGTAACATGTCAGTTGTTTATAATCAACCAGACACTGGGTTGTTCTTAGTCATCTTATTCCTGTTGGCCACTGCTTCACTAATTTATAATCAAATTTTAGTTCTTAGCTGAAATAAGCCATTCACAGAAGTAAACACTCCCTTTCTTCCGAGAAATTTTGCCTGTTATGTATGGCACATATCAGGTGCAAGTATCCATTTCGTGAAAATATGAAAAATTAGGCCTGGATGAATTTAGAAGGTGGACATTAGTTAATCAAACATCTGTTCGAAGTGTCAACTTCAAACTTGACTCGTGTTAGGAGAAACTAAAAGGAGAAGCCCTTGACATATTCTAAGTTATAGATATAGACAGAAAAGACAAAAGTCGCCACTGACAACAGTTTTCTCCTTTTTATTTATCATAACACAAATAAATTTGAAATTAAAAATTGAAAGCTCTGTTTGATGAATTAAATACTTCTCCTGGATTCTTTTTAGAAAACTATCCATGCTGCATGTTTGTTTGGTGCTGGAATCATGATTGTTTGTCAAATTCTCACCAAATTCACGTTGTTACTTCGTACATTGCCATTATCATCTGCACATAGTTGCTCAGTGCGTGTTGACTGTGCAGGGGCTTATTCAGATGGAGATTTCATGGTCCATTTTGCTGGCCTAAATGACAAGCGAGGCTGGACATCAAGAATTCTTAGAGAGATAACTCACCGATGAGGATAATTACCCCAATTTTAAAGTGATCGATGGAGGATCCAGAATTTTATGTGAAGAGCCTGATTGTTTTTGCATCATATTCTGTTGTAGACTGCCATTTTAGTTGGACAGCATGTTCCGTTTCTAATCATCTATTATTAAAAGGTTGTCTCCCACTAACTACTTCTGCAAACCTCTCATCCAGCCATGTCATAAAAAATACTCGACATTCATTTCTGGACAGCTCTTATGCACAGGTGTTTGATTCAGAAGCACAACACATCCATCTGCCTCCTTTAATACCTCGCCAATATCCACCGATCTCTCACATCCAACAGATCGACATTACAACACTACATCAACCCATCAAGGCTTCTCTGCCATCACCGGGGAATGTGGAGCTGCTGCTGCTGCTGCACGACTTACCCCATGGCTAGCGGCACCGCCCCTGGCCCAAGCCCCCGGTGCCTGCCTCCATGGGGTTAGTGTAAAAAGTGGCAGCATTGGACCTTGGCATGCCACTGACATTCTTGAGAGGCACCTGTTGTCGTCCACTTCGTGTGTGTCTACGAATCTGCAGGTATGGTCACGTTCCAGTAATCACTCTTGATAGGCAGCGTCCTTTTGATACTTCCTTGTGGCTGTTGTAGATTTCCCATATAGTTGATCCAGTAGTCAGCATCCTTCTCCGATGGTTTCTCTAGGATTTGTTTGTGTATTCTCTGATTGCACCAATGTGTTCTCTTTTATTAGCTTGATTTATCTATGGTAGGAACTTGCTTTTCCAAGAACTGTAGGATTTTTTGCCAAATTGAAATGGGAACTTGAACGGTTCAGGCTCAACTTGTCAGTTCATTCAACCTTTTGATGTTAGGCTTGTCAGTAGAAGAGATGTAGATCACATCCTGAGAACCCACACTGCAGCCTGGGCAGGCAATGCAAAGCCTGTGAGTTAAATGTCACTAATTAAACTCCACATCGATCTGACCTCTATATGGGTGTTTTTGCCACCATCTAACTTCCTCTGGGTCTACTTGCATCCATACAGTGCTGCCGTCATACCATGAAAATTGTCATATTAGTGTACTATTTTCACAAGTTTCTGTTGTCTAATCTCCCTTTAAATTTGCTTCGGTCCATCTAGATCCGTTAAATTGCGCGACTGAAACGCAAAATGCCAGTGCTTCTACCTGCGTGGGGGTCTCTGAACTAGACTCTCTTTTCACATGGTGTTGAAGCTACATCCATCCCCACCCACCCACCACCCAATGCGACTCTGTCTTCCTCCTCTTTTCAGTTTATCTCTCTTGCTTTTTCCCCAAGGTCTGAAACCAGAACCAAATTTAGTGGTGACTAGCTTTCAGCTTTTGATCCCTGAGCGCACGCATATGGCTGCTGAAAGGAGTGGAGGAGATGAGAGAGTGAGAAAGTATTCCCTGTGCTTACTGATTGTCCCCGTATGTCGAATGGAACCGGAGAAAGGAGTGGCTGGAGATCACAGGCGCGTACACCGCCCATGCCCTCGGAATCGCATTCCCCTCCCACTCGCCTCCTCTTTATATCGCGTCCCTTGCAACTTCTTTCCCTCCCCAACACACACACACGCACACACACACAGAGCTCGTGAAGTAGAGCTCGGCTCCGAGAACCTCGCACAAGTAAGTCCCAAGTGTGTTTGTCTGGTCTTGGAATGATCGTTCGTTTGTTACAGATGTTCTAGTTCCGAACGCCAAGATAGAGAAAATGCTACTAGTAATAATCTAATTATTGGCATGTTCCAGGTCCCAGGCCGGTCTCTACTGCCATGCCATGGTCGGAGACATATCCTCCCGTACATCGTGGGCGAGGATGAAGAAGAACATGACGATGAGCTTCCCGACGAGGAGCCGGCGTTTTTGCCAGTTGAACGAGCTCACCATGTGGACCGCCTCTTCCTCGACAAGTGCCAGGGAGATCTGCTCGTGCCATGATGAGGTCGTTCAACCAGCAAAACGGCGGCGGTCGTCGTCATCGGCTGGTTCGGTGGCGCCCAAGCCCTCGCGGGACACGAGGCGCAGGACCTACAAGGTGGTAGGAGGCGGTTACCTTTAGGCACTCGTCAGTGACCAACATGTTCTTGAGAACTGGGTGTCACCCTATTGGCTAGGCCTGCAAGGAGTGCAGTTAGCCCGCCCGCGTTCGGCCAGCCGGGTGTCGGTGGTGGCGACCTCATAGCCGGCAAAGCGCGCCTCGCCGTTCACCTCTTGAGCGTGGAACGGACGGTACCTCTCCACGGCGTCGTGTGGGCCTGAGGCATAGCAGTTGGTGATGGCGAAGCGGCGCTCGGCCCCGGCTCTTGTTTTCAAGAATGCGGATTTAGTTCTGCACATGAAGTAGTGAGGATATGCTTGGAAGACGAAAACAGCCTCCGAGATGATACCCATGATTTGCTCTAGCTCGAGCCTCTATGATTTGTTTGTGTGTCGTCTGATCACGGCAATGTGTTCTCGTTTATGAGCTTGATCTACCTATAGTAGGAACTTTTGTTCCACGAACTGTAGGATTATTTGCCAACTGAAACTGGAACTTGAACGGTTCAGGCTCAACTTGTCGGTCAATTCAACCTCTTGCTGCTGGGTTTGGGAGTAGTACATATGTAAAACACATCATGGGAGCCCTCACTGCAGCCTGGGCAGGCTCTTTTTCTTTTTTGTAACTTTTTTCGAAAAGGTTCTTTTTTGTAACTTACAAGAGGTTATTGTTTGTCCCCGTCAGGTGCCGCTGAAGCAAACTTTGGCGTCGATCAAGCACTGATCGCGGTATCATGTACGAGTAATACTGATGACGGTGGTTGCTGTAAGCCAGTTGGGTGGGTTCTTGAGAGCCTGTCGTGCAAAGAGATAATGCTGTGAATGTGATGGTTAAACTCGACGTGGTTTATTGTTGTGGGGCAACTATCACGCTCACACTCAACATACATTTGAAATCTCTGATATGTTAGAAGGAGCAGTGGTGAACCATATTGTCTGGCTCTACTGACTCCTGTTGCTATATCATGAACTGAATCATAGATTATTTCAGTTGTCTGTATGATTACAAATAGAAATAGATTCTGTGGTTGAAGAAGCTAAAAAATGAATCAGATTGTGTGGCTAAAGAAGTTTAAAATATAACTGCAGATTATTTGTAGGCGCTTCAGATTCTGTGAGGAAAAAAATAGTTAGATTATGTGGTTAAAGAAGTTTGAAAATGAAACTGCAGATTATTTTCTTGAAGATGACTCTGTAAGCAAGAAGAAAAGGGTTGCATTTTCACTGTGTCTGTCAGACGGCCCAAGTCTGGAAGAAGTACAATGGTGAAAAATTCTGCAGCAAAGTAAAAAATAAAAAATGAATTTTTGTGTCTGTCAGACAACCACTGGGCCACCCTGCACAGGTGTGAGCCAGGCAGGAACGATCCTCTACAGCCGTAGATGCACCCATCAGGTGAATCTGAGCCGTTAATCACGCTCTGGCCCAGTGGTCAGAATTCATCAACCAGACTGAAGTGCTTGCCTCCTTATTGGTAAAGGATGCAGCGGTACGAGCCTATAGAACAGATCCTGTTCAAGTAAGGTCGTGCTACAAGATGCAGCGCCTCGCCTTATAAACCGGTTCCGCGCGCCGTGAACTTCCGAGGTGGGACTAATGTATGGCAAGCAACGCTGCAGCGACCGCCTCGGCCAGAGACACACCAGAAGAACCCGTGGGTCTCGGCCCATGAAGCTGGGCTGGAGAATGAGCCCAGCCCATCTAAGAGCAGCCGTCTCTCTCTCGTCTCATTTCTTCTCCTCTGTTTTCCTATCGCTCCAGCCTCCAGGCGCCTTGGCCGGAGCTCCGACGATCTTCCAGCAGCGATGGCCGAGACCGGAGAAGACGACGGCGAAGTAGCCGCTCCTCTTCCTCCCCCTCCCCCTCATACTCTGGCGAAGCCAGTAAGCAGCAGTGTAGACATTCCTGAGTAGATCGATCGGTTGCGGATCCCTTTCCCCCCTTAACCCGCCGCTCCTTCCTCCCTGCAGCGCACTACTTCGACGATGAGGCGGCGGAGCAGAGCACCAGCACAGGGTCGGCGACGAGCCGTCCTCACGGATGGAGAACCTTCCTCGCCTGGGGTAGCTGCCCTGAATCACAGCAGGGCAAAAAAAAGTACTCTTTACTTGAGCATTTCACTGTTACCCCGAGGATCCAAGCAGTGCGTCAAAATTAGTCCTTGATGTGATTCCTGTGGTGTTCTCCACGGATCTGAACCTCTGGGGCAAAAAAAAAAGGGTGTTTTATGGGTTTTGTTGCCTGGGACGGGCAGGGAGCTTGGATAAAAATTCAACCCGACTAAAAATTCAGGCCCTTCCTTGACCCTTGTCGTGGGAGTTTCAGCCTGCTGTGATGTCACTGCTTCCTCTTAAAGAGGCTGTGAGGAGGACAAGCATTGTTTGGAGAGAAGTTGGAAAATGCTCTGGACATTCCGTTGTAATCTGTGTTTTTATGGCCCCAGTGATCTGGATTTAGACACTGATGAACGACACATCTTTGGTTTTCTGAAAATAAAACGAGCTAAGTTCACTGAGGCTGTAAATTGGATTACTAAGTGGCATAGTGGGATAGGGGTCGATAACTTCTGCATCGGGTGTGGCTTGCACAAAGAGGACTTTCGATCATCTTGACAGGTGGATTTTACTTTGCCGCTTCATGGAAAGCGAGGATCATAGCTTTTGACCTGGAGAAAACCTATTCGCCATCCGAAGAAGTTCACCACTTTCCTCTTGAGGCCTTGGGTGTACAAGGCAGCTCTTGTGTGCATTCTTTGTTTCTCGCTGCTGTTTCTATAAAGCCATACCCAGGTATATATACATGTGGGTTTACAGTACCCAGCAGGACTAATTTAAGTATATCACACCAACTTGACAAACTTCAACATTTACTAATTCATGGAATGAATGTCAAGATGGTTGAGTTGAGTTTCATGCTGCTCTTGCCCATTTTGTGTACGAAGGACAATGGATCCCTATAGTACTTCATGGTTGCTCGAAATTAGATAAGGCTACAATAATATTGTTTAAAGGCAGCAAAGGACTGGCCCATGTATTCGCTTTAGTTCCAAGTATTTTTCCAGTGAAGATACTACATGTGCAAGCTTATATACATGGATATGAACAGGTTAACTGGTGTTTATTAATTTATTCATTCATTCTTGTTTGCGTACATTATAGTTCTTGAAATTGGATTTTGATGTCATGTTATTTTTCCTTGTTATGTTTCAGTTGCAGTAGCTGACAACAAGACGACATGGCATGTTTATGCATCTGAGGCATCTGACTTGTCCACTTAACTGTCTTCTCTAGGCAGCCAAATGCCAATAACGGAGTTCTTCATGAAATGCAGATGGTATATCTGAACTTTGACGACGGTGGGAGCGTACTTTATCTTGCAGAATGCTCGTGTTCTCGAGCACATGGAAACACAGCCAAGGGTCGCGGCCGGTATGTTCCCCATTTCAGGATCATGGCGCAGGCATTGTTGAGAGGCACCTGTTGGTGTCCACTTCGTATGTCTCTGCAGGTATGGTCGCGTTCCAGTGTCCTTTTGATACTCTCTGATGATTATTGTGGATTCCCCATGTAGTTTGATCTGGTGGTCGGCCTCGTCCGACAGTTTTTCTGTGATTTGTTTGTGCGGCAATGTGTTCTTGTTTATCATCTATGGTAGGAACTTATTGTTCCAGGGACTGTAGGTTTTTTTGCTAACTAGAATGGGAACCTGGGCGGTTGAGGCTCAAGTTGTCAGTTAAGTCAACCTTTTTCTGCCGGGTTTTGAAATGGAAGTAGTAGAGATGTAAATTAATTGCAGCCTGGGCGTGGCAGGCAATGCTATGCTTGTCAACTGCAATCACATAGTGCCCTACATCTATGATTGGTTTGCTTCTATTAGCAGCACACCTAGTTCTGACGGCATGTGTTCCTCTAGGTATTGCTTCACAAAGCTTATTCATATGCTCTCCGGTACCTCCTTTCTTGCCCAACATATCACACACACAGGGACAGGGTACTTCCTCGTGAAGCAGACCTCTGCTCCGAGAGCCTCGCACGGTAAGTACGTACGTCTGTTGGTCTTTGTCTTTCAGCAATGTCCGTCTGTGGCAAAATTTTGTGTTTTGACCCTTTTATCAAACAAAATCGAGATCTGACCCCAGTTTGAAAACATTTCGAGATCTGACCCTTTTCCCTACTGCCACGAGGCACGGCGGTAGGATCATACAGCCTACCGCCGAGACCTGCGGCGGTAGCAAACTTGTCCACGTCAGCAACGATAACGGCCTCCGTGCCCCCTCCGTCACACCCTATCGTCGCTCCACCCGGCGGTAGGATGTCTGAACCTACCGCCGGAGTCTCTGGCGGTAGGGTGTGGGCATATATAAACCGTGGGGCCGGCCGCCCCCACCCCCTTCTCCCCCCCCCCCACCCCACCCAGCCGCCCCCCACCACAAAGAACAGAGCAGTTGCTCCAACTCGCCTTCTCTCATCCCCTCCACTCCCCCCCTCCGATCTTCTTCGTTTGTTGACGGATTTTGCGGATCGAGATGGCCCCGAAGAAAGAAAAGTAAGCTCTTTCAATCCCTCCAATAAGTTTTAATCAAACACATTTCGATTCATCGCATTATTCGATTCAAATCTCTCCTATTTGAAAAAAAAATAACCCTAGGATTGATTTAGGTTGATTCTAGATGTTATATTGTGTTAGATATGAACTATATTGAATAGTTGGTATGGTTGTGTTAAGATGAACCCTAGTTCATAATTGATTTGAATGTTTTTTTTATATGATGGATGATGCATGTTCCTATGCTATGATGCAAGTATTGGATGTAGTGTATGATGAATATTTGAGATGAATATTTGATATATTTGTTATATGTAGTGTACGAATCCTCAAGATGAACCCTAGTTCTTTTTTTTTTGTTTTTTAACAAAAAAATGAGATTTTGCATGTTGGATGTTGTTGGAGAAATATGTGTTATGATGCATTTGAACCATGGTGATTGCATCTTCATAAAAGTATTTTATTTAGCTCTTGATATATGTATTGTATTTAGTTCATGTTCATAATAATCTTGATATATGATTATTCAAAGATTGAACTCATAGGTTCATCTTGATATATGAGATTATGCATGTTGGATGTTGTTGGATGTGATTAATTTTTGTTATGCATCGATGTGTTTCGTAGTTAATGTTGAACTCTAGTTCATGTTGAAAAATCTTTTGATATGCTTATGCAATTCTTTTAGGAGGCCACCTCTTGCGGACGACGTCGGCACGAAGTACACCATGCTTGACCCTAGGTTCGACAAGCGTCACCGTGTCCGTTTCATTGAGAATGGAGTGGTAATTACCATTTCAAACCAAATCTTTCGAATTGATGAAAACAAGTTGCTAACTATTATGTTCATGATAATTATGCTTTGGTTATTGATTTTCACATATGCTGCCACCACTACGGATGAGGGCTCACAAGACGACGGTTAAGATGGAGTACAACGAGCAGTACGCACCGTTCTTCAGGAGAGCCCGACTATTCGGTTTCGTCCTGCAGTTCAAGCGTAAGCCGCCGACGCTTGTCCACTCAGCTCTCATGGCTTTGATCGACCGGTGGTGGCCAGAGACGCACATCTTTCATCTTCCATGTGGGGAGATGACCGTGAACCTCGAGGATTGGGCGATGATTACGGCAGTACCGCTCCAGGGTCGTGCTCTCACAGGAAGAGTGGAGAGGGTGAACTGGCACGAGAGGGTTGTCAGCCTCATCGGCGACTGCCCCCCCCCCCCCCCGCTAAGAGCAACCGGACTTCCGGCATACCGTTGTCATGGCTCCTCGAGCACCGGAGCAAGTGCCCGGAAGATGCCGAGCCCCGGGTGGTGGAGCAGTACGCCAGGGCCTACCTGTGGTACATTCTCACGGAGGTAGTGTTTCCGGACTGCTCCGAGAACTCTGTCCTATGGATGTATCTCGACTTCCTAAAGGACTGGGATGCGGGGTACAGCTGGGGGGCCGCCGGACTCGCCTACCTATATCGTTCGGTAAGTGAATATCACTTTCTTTCAAATATTAGATGTGTGTTGCTTTACATTTTGACATCTTATCACCTGAACATGGTTTGTAGCTTGACGACGCGACCCGGAGAGCGGAAGTCACGTCTGGTATGTGTGGATGTGTATGGGGCCTCTCCATTTGGATGTGGGAGCGAATCCCGGTGGGCCGTCCAGAGAAGTTGCGCTCGCGTGCATGGACGGACTATGGCGGAGATGGCGAAGATGATCGGAACCCGACCGTCGCATACGCTTGGGACGTGGTGCATGTCTACACGGGCGAATCGAAGGCCTTGTACAAGGTCTTCAGCAACGAGCTTGATGCTCTCACGCCTTTCCAGGTATAAGAATTACATTTTCACTTGAGCTTACCATTGTTTCGATAACACTTTCACTTGAGCCTAACATTGTTTGATTATAGGTTACTTGGCGGTCGTATAGTGATGATTGAGAGTTGGGGTTCGAGCTGAACAGCATGTGCAAGCAGGACCGGCTTCTCTTCCGGTGCATCGTGCCCATGATTTGTGTCTATGCCGTGGAGTACCACTTGCCACAGCGCGTTGCCGCACAATTTGGTAAGGTGCAACACACACCACCAACCGTCATCGTCCGCGATACCGGTGGCTACGACCTACACCTGTGAGTACCACAAGCCGTCCTCATCGATTCTAAGTTCTTATTTTTGATGTTTTACATTCATATAAGAAGGATGTTTTACATTCTTTCTTATGCATTACAGGATGAGCAGGCAGAAGAATCAATCAATCACGGATTGGGAAGCCGAAAATGCGAGATACGTGCATGAATGGAACGAGTGGAAAACACGCAAAGACACGGAGAGGAGAGTGATTGACTGGGACGACTACGAGGATCACATGTTGTGGTACGACGATGGCATCAAGCATCGTCTGCGTCTGAGGCCCCAATGGACGACAGCAGATGCCGAAGACCTGTTCGATGATGCCTCAGAGAATGAAGCCTACAACGAGAGCATCAGACAGCTTCAAGGCGGGTTTAGGGAGTACAGACCCCTCATGAACAGAGTGGTATGTTGTTTTTACCTCTTTCGAACCACAGCATGTGAAATCAGCTTTTCGTGCTATTGACTCATTTTATTACTTTGCAGTCTTCGGAGCTGAACAAAAGCATTTTTCATGCCTCTGATGCGCTTAGTGTTGTCCCTGGGACTCGAGCTAGTGAGAACAAGTTGAGGGAAACGATGAAGGTAATACGGAGTTCATTTTCGTTATCATTGGACATTCGAGAAGTTAACATATTCTTCCGTTTTCATTGCAGAAATACGTCAACAAAGCACGCCGGCTTGTGGGCCTACTTGGGTGTGCTACAAACACCGAGGATGTTTTTCCTCCTGCACCGATGTGTAGCCTCGCTTCATCGAGCCATGCAGCCTCGTCGTCTAGGGCGGCTCAAGATGACGAGGAGGAGAACGACGACGATGATGATGATGCAGAGGAAGAGGAAGAAGAGGGCGCAGAAGAAGAGGGCGTCGAAGAAGAACATGGTGAGGAAGAGGAAGAGCACGATGAGGATGAGGAGGAGGAGGAGTACGATGATGACGATGGACCTCCAGTAACTCAGCCAACCGAGCGTGAGAAGAGGAATATGCCAAAGAAGGACTGGCAGAGTCCATCCCCATTTCAGAAAGCACGTCCTGCGGCCCGCAAGAAGACAACGGCCAAGAAGCGATCCAAGGATAACGAGGACCAAAATTCGAAGAGGGGAAGGAAGGACTGAAGTTGCTGCCGTGTCGTTGAACTAAAAACTTGCATATTTGCTTCGTGAACCATATGAATTTGCTCGTGAAACTGTTTCGTTAAATTGCTATGTACCAAACCTACCTTATTTATAGATTTGTGGTGTGTGCATCATATATCATATATTGTGTGCTTTATATGTCATACATATGTTGTTTAAATGTTGTATGCCAAAAATTGAAGACAAAAGAAGTTAGAAGGTGCAAAAAATGCACACAAAGGCACCCTACCGCCATAGGGCGCGGCGGTAGCAGACCACAGCCTACCGCCATCAGACCCGACGGTAGGTGCCTCCCCCCACACCGATCTTCTGTGACCAAAAAATCGAGCAGCGCAGCGGTAGGGTTGCGCACCCTACCGCCAGGGAGCTTGGCGGTAGGACCGGCGGTAGGGTGCGCAACCCTACCGCTGCGCTGCTCGATTTTTTGGTCGCAGAAGATCGGCATGGGGGGAGGCACCTACCGTTGGTCTGATGGCGGTAGGTTGTGGTCTGCTACTACTGCGCCCTATGGCGGTAGGGTTTGGGCATTTATAAACCCAGCCGCCCGCCCACCCCACCACAACCCCTAATCCCCACCCACCCAGCCGCCTTCTTCTTCCTCTCGCCCATTTTCTCATCTCCTCCACTTCCCCACTCCGATCTTCTTCGTCGATTCACGGATTTTGCGTATCGAGATGGCTACGGAAAGAGGAAGGTAAGCTCCTCCAATCCCCCAATTAGTTTGAGTCAATCGATCCGCTTTCTTATAGCCATATGAGGAACCCTCTCTAGTTGATATGATGAACCCTAAACCTAGATGATTGCAATGTGATGAACCTAGTTGATGAACCCTAGGTTTAGTCTTTCTTATAGCCATACGAGGAACCCTCTCTAGTTGATATGATGAACCCTAGAACCTAGATGAACCCTAGAACCTAGATGAATCCCAGAACCTAGATGAACCCTAGGTTTAGTCTTTCTTATAGCCATATGTGATGATTTATTGTGTGAATATTGTAGATATTTGTTTTGCTTGCATTAGAACAAATATTGATGTTTAATTAACTTTATCCAATCAATACTTATATAAGGAACATGGCGCCACCACCACCACTTGATGAGGATGATGACTATGAAGACCCACTTGAGGAAGCCATCTGTGCTCAAAGAGTGAGGCTGAGCGAACAGGAGGTGTGCAACCTATGGGACAACTTTCTGCCACGTGCTGAGTTGATCGGGGCGCCATTCGTGACCTGTCTGACAAGTACCATGATCGATCGACATGTCATGGTATGTTATTAGTGTAGAATCCAAGGAATTGTTAATAGTTTAGATAATCCAAACTTATTAATTGATATGTTTTTCTTATTCAAAAATTGCCAAAGAGCCTATCTGAGAGTTGTGGCATCGAGGCTGATGAAGAAGGCTATGCTGGAATACGCCTTACCGCAAGGGGCCCCGTCACTACTTGTGCGTACAGTGTGGAAACGGACGGTCGCACACATTTAATGGTGGAAGAGCTTCCACGTTGACAAGAATCTTCATGTTGGACAGGCCATCCTTATTACTATCCAGAAAACCAACCATCAAGACTTGAAGATGATGATCGTCATCGATATCATCTAAACTATATATGCGTGTGGCTGCTGATGATCGTCATGTTTGATTGCTACCTATGGATGAAACCTTTTATGCGGTCGATGACCGTTGAACTTGTTAAACTTCTTATGTTGCCTTCGAACTATGTTATGTTATTTGGTTAAACTATGTTATGTGATCAAACTATGTTATTTGGTACTTGTTTCTTAGTCCGTAATGGCAAAACTTTTTGGATGTGATCAAACTATGTTATGTCTATGAAATTGTGCTTATTGTTTCTTATGTCTATGGCAAAAAAATTGAAGACAAAATCAAAGTAGTTAAGTTCATGCGGACTATGATACCCTACCGCCAGGGCACTCGACGGTAGGTTTGTGTGGGCTACCGCCGTGGGCTTTGGCGGTAGGTACATAAGCAGTCGTTAACCGTTTGACGCCCGTCAGGCACACCTACCGCCGGAACCTGCAGCGGTAGACTGTGCAACCCTACCGCCCGAGGGTCTGACGGTAGCAAAAGGGTCAGATCTCAAAATGTTTTCAAACTGGGGTCAGATCTCGAATTTGTTTGACAAAAGGGTCAAAACACGAAATTTGGCCTCCGTCTGTTGTTGTTGTGCCGTCGTCTGTCTTTCCTCTCCACGCCAGATCAAGGAAACAGTGGCAATGATCTGATGGTTGACATGTTCTAGGTCCGGATCCCAGGCCGGGTCTCTGCTGCCATGCCATGGTCGAAGACGTTAGCCCAGATGTCGTGGGCATGGATGGACATGACAACGAGCTTCCCAACGAGGAACCGGCGTTTTTGCCGGCTGAATGACCTCACAATGCGCCTGCCTGCACGGCTCTTCCTCGGCAGGTACCAGGAGGACCTACCTGCTCGTGCCTTGATTAGGCCGTTCAACCAGCAAAACAGCGGCGGTCGTCAGTGACGGCGGGCCTGGTGGTGTCGAAGCCCTCACGGCACATCGAGGCGCAGTGTTGGAAACGAGAGTTTGGCAATGCTTCACGATGTATTGATCGGTGCATAGCGCACGTATATATGGAGTACAAGGTAGGCCACAACCTCAACTATACAATGACTAGGAGGTGGGCCGGGCTATACAATATACATGCACAAACCATATATTCAACACCTCCCACAGTCGAAGCGTCGCCGGAGACGCAAAGACTGGACATGAACTCCTCGAAGACAGAAGTAGGCAGTCCTTTTGTCATGACGTCGGCGAACTGTTGCGCCGTCGGGACGTGGAGGACCCGGATGCGCCCAAGAGCCACCTACTCACGAACGAAGTGTATGTCGAGCTCAATATGCTTCGTTCGACGATGGTGGACCGGGTTGGCGGAGAGGTACACGGTGGAGACGTTGTCGCAGTAGACGAGCGTGGCCTTGTGAACATCACAAAGCAACTCCTGAAGCAGCTGTCGAAGCCAAGAGCATTCAGGAACGGCGTTAGTCACTGCTCGATACTCAGCCTTGGCACTCGAGCGGGAGACGGTGGGCTGTCGCTTGGAGGACCAAGAGATCAGGGACGACCCAAGGTAGACACGGTACCCCAAGGTGGAGCGCCGTGTGTCCGGGTAGCCGGCCCAGTCCGCATCAGAATAGGCGACAAGGTCAGTGGAGGCAGAGGCCGTCAGTGTAAGTCCTAGGGACTGGGTGAAGGAAATATGCCCTAGAGGCAATAATAAAGTTAATATTTATTTCCTTATTTCATGATAAATGTTTATTATTCATGCTATAATTGTATTAACCGGAAACATAATACATGTGTGAATACATAGACAAACATAGTGTCACTAGTATGACTCTACTTGACTAGCTTGTTAATCAAAGATGGTTAAGTTTCTTAACCATAGACATGAGTTGTCATTTGATTAACGGGATCACATCATTAGAAGAATGATGTGCTTGACATGACCCATTCCGTTAGCCTAGCACTTGATCGTTTAGTATATTGCTATTGCTTTCTTCATAACTTATACATGTTCCTGTAACTATGAGATTATGCAACCCCCGTTTACCGGAGGAACACTTTGGGTGCTACCAAACGTCACAACGTAACTGGGTGATTATAAAGGAGTACTACAGGTGTCTCCAAAGGTACATGTTGGGTTGGCGTATTTCGAGATTAGGTTTTGTCACTCCGATTGTCGAAGAGGTATCTCTGGGCCCTCTCGGTAATGCACATCACTATAAGCCTTGCAAGCAATGTAGCTAATGAGTTAGTTACGGAATGATGCATTACGTAACGAGTAAAGAGACTTCCAGTAACGAGATTGAACTAGGTATTGGATACCGACGATCGAATCTCGGGCAAGTAACATACCGGTGACAAAGGGAACAACGTATATTGTTATGCGGTTTGACCGATAAAGATCTTCGCAGAATATGTAGGAGCCAATATGAGCATCCAGGTTCCGCTATTGGTTATTGACCGAGAATAGTTCTAGGTCATGTCTACATAGTTCTCGAACCCGTAGAGTCCGCACGCTTAACGTTACGATGACAGTTTTATTATGAGTTTATAAGTTTTGATGTACCGAAGGTTGTTCGGAGTCCCGGATGTGATCACTGACATGACGAGGAGTCTCGAAATGATCGAGACATAAAGATTGATATATTGGAAGCCTATATTTGGATATCGGAATGGTTCCGGGTGAAATCGAGATTTTACCGGAACACCGGGGGTTACCGGAACCCTCCCGGGGGTTAATGGGCCTTAGTGGGCCATGAGGGAGAAGAGGAGGGCCGGCCAGGGCAGGCCGCGCGCCCCCTCCCCCCTAGTCCGAATAGGACAAGGAAGGGGGGGCGCCCCCCTTTCCTCTTTCCCCTCCCCCCTTTCCTTCTCCACCAAGGCAAGAGGGGGGAGTCCTACCCCCGATGGGAGTAGGACTCCTCTAGGCGCACCCCTAGGGGGCCGGCCGCACCTCCCCCCTCCCTCCTTTATATACGGGGGCAGGGGGCACCCTAGAAGACACAAGTTGATCTACGTGATCGTTCCTTAGCCGTGTGCGGTGCCCCCCTCCACCATATTCCACCTCGATCATATCGTCGCGGAGTTTAGGCGAAGCCCTGCGCCGGTAGAACATCATCATCGTCACCACGCCATCGTGCTGACGGAACTCATCCCAACACTTTGCTGGATCGGAGTCCGGGGATCGTCGTCGAGCTGAACGTGTGCTGAACTCGGAGGTGCCGTACGTTCGGTACTTGGATCGGTCGGATCGTGAAGACGTACGACTACATCAACCGCGTTGTCATAATGCTTCCGCTTACGGTCTACAAGTGTACGTGGACATTACTCTCCCCTCTCGTTGCTATGCATCACCATGATCTTGCGTGTGCGTAGGAATTTTTTTGAAATTACTACGTTCCCCAACAGTGGTATCAGAGCCTAGGTTTTATGCGTTGATGTTATATGCACGAGTAGAACACAAGTGAGTTGTGGGGAATACAAGTCATACTGCTTACCAGCATGTCATACTTTGGTTCAGCGGTATTGTTGGATGAAGCGGCCTGGACCGACTTTACGCGTACGCTTACGCGAGACTGGTTTTACCGCCGTGCTTTGCACACAGGTGACTAGCGGGTGTCTGTTTCTCCAACTTTAGTTGAACCGAGTGTGGCTACGCCCGGTCCTTGAGAAGGTTAAAACAGCACTAACTTGATGAACTACCGTTGTGGTTTTGATGCGTAGGTAAGAACGGTTCTTGCTCAACCCATAGCAGCCACGTAAAACTTGCAACAACAAAGTAGAGGACGTCTAACTTGTTTTCGCAGGGCATGTTGTGATGTGATATGGTCAAGACGTGATGAGATATAAGTTGTTGTATGAGATGATCATATTTTGTTGAAGTTATCGGCAACTGGCAGAAGCCCTATGGTTGTCTCTTTGTTGCATAAGATGCAAGTGCCAAATAATTGCTTTACTTTATCGCTATACGATAGCAATAGTTGCAAGAGCAATAGTTGGCGAGACGACCATGTGATGACACATTGATATAGATCAAGATGATGAAGATCATGGTGTCGTGCCGGTGACGATAGAGATCATGACAGTACTTTGGAGATGGAGATCAAAGGCGCAAGATGATCATGGCCATATCATGTCACATATTTTGATTGCATATGATGTTTATCTGTTATACATCTAATTTTGCTTAGTTCGATGGTAGCATTTTAAGATGATCTCTCACTAATTATCAAGAAGTGTTCTCCCTGAGTATGCACCGTTGCGAAAGTTCTTCGTGCTGAGACACCACGTGATGATCGGGTGTGATAGGCTCTACGTTCAAATACAACGGGTGCAAAACAGTTGCACACGCGGAATACTCAGGTTAAACTTGACGAGCCTAGCATATAACAGATATGGCCTCGGAACACGGAGACCGAAAGGTCGAGTGTGAATCATATAGTAGATATGATCAACATAGTGATGTTCACCATTGAAACTACTCCATCTCACGTGATGATCGGACATGGTTTAGTTGATTTGGATCACGTGATCACTTAGAGGATTAGAGGGATGTCTATCTAAGTGGGAGTTCTTAAGTAATATGATTAATTGAACTTTAATTTATCATGAACTTAGTCCTGGTAGTATTTTGCAAATTATGTTGTAGATCAATAACTCGCGTTGTTGCTTTCATATGTTTATTTTGATATGTTCCTAGAGAAAATTGTGTTGAAAGATGTTGGTAGCAATGATGCGGATTGGATCCGTGATCTGAGGTTTATCCTCATTGCTGCACAGAAGAATTATGTCCTTGATGCACCGCTAGGTGACAGACCTATTGCAGGAGCGGATGCAGACGTTATGAACGTTTGGCTAGCTCAATATGATGACTACTTGATAGTTTTGTGCACCATGCTTTATGGCTTAGAACCGGGACTACAAAAACGTTTTTGAAACATCATGGAACATATAAGATGTTTCAAGAGATGAAATTGGTATTTCAGACTCATGCCCGTGTCAAGAGGTATGAGACCTTTGACAAATACTTCGCCTAAAAGATGGAGGAGAATTGCTCAACTAGTGAGCAAGTACTTAGATTGTCTGAGTACTACAATCGCTTGAATCAAGTGGGAGTTAATCTTCCAGATAAGATAGTGATTGGCAGAGTTCTCTAGTCACCATCACCAAGTTACTGGAACTTCGTGATGAACTACAATGCAAGGGATAACGAAAATGATTCCCGAGCTCTTCGTGATGCTGAAATCGACGAAGGTAGAAATCAAGAAAAGAGCATCAAGTGTTGATGGACAAGACCACTAGTTTCAAGAAAAGGGCAAAGGGAAAGAAAGGGAACTTCAAGTAGAATGACAAGCAAGTTGTCAGTCCCGTGAAGAAGCCCAAAGTCTGGACCTGAGCCTAAGACTAAGTGATTCTACTGCAAAGGGACTGGTCACTGGAAGTGGAACTACCCCAAGTATTTGGCGGATAAGAAGGATGGCAAAGTGAACATAGGTATATTTGATATACATGTTATTGATGTGTACTTTACTAGTGTTTATAGCAACCCCTTGGTATTTGATACTGGTTCAGTTGCTAAGAGTAGTAACTTGAAATGGGAGTTGCAGAATAAACAGAGACTAGTTGAGGGTGAGGTGACGATGTGTTTTGGAAGTGGTTCCAAGATTGATATGATCATCATCGCACACTCCCTATACTTTCGGGATTAGTGTAAAACCTAAATAAATGTTATTTGGCGTTTGCGTTGAGCATGAATATGATTTGATCATGTTTATTGCAATACGGTTATTCATTTAAAGTCAGAGAATAATTGTTGTTCTGTTTACATGAATAAAACCTTCAATGGTCATACACCCAATGAAAATGGTTTGTTGGATCTCGAACGTAGTGATACACATATTCATAATATTGATGCCAAAAGATGCAAAGTTGATAATGATAGTGCAACTTATTTGTGGCACTGCCGTTTAGGTCATATTGGTGTAAAGCGCATGAAGAAACTCCATGCTGATGGGCTTTTGGAATCACTTGATTATGAATCACTTGATGCTTGTGAACCATGCCTCATGGGCAAGATGACTAAGACTCCGTTCTCCGGAACAATGGAGCGAGCAACAGATTTGTTGGAAATAATACATATTGATGTATGAGATCCAATGAGTGTTAATGCTCGTGGCAAGTATCGTTATTTTCTGACCTTCACAGATGATTTGAGCAGATATGGGTATATCTACTTGATGAAACATAAGTCTGAAATAGTTGAAAAGTTCAAAGAATTTCAGAGTGAAGTGGAAAAATCATCGTAACAAGAAAAATAAAGTTTCTACGATCTGATCGTGGAGACAAATATTTGAGTTATGAGTTTGGTCTTCATTTGAAACAATGTGAAATAGTTTCGCAACTCATGCCATCTGGAACACCACAATGTAACCACAATGTAATGGTGTGTCCGAACGTCATAATCGTACTTTACTAGATATGGTGCAATCTATGATGTATCTTACCGATTTACCACTATCGTTTTGGGTTTATGCATTAGAGACAGTTGCATTCACGTTTAAATAGGGCACCATCGAAATCCGTTGAGACGACGCCTTATGAACTGTGGTTTGGCAAGAAACCAAAGTTGTCATTTCTTAAATTTTGGGGTTGCGATGCTTATGTGAAAAAGTTTCAACCTGATAAGCTCGAACCCAAATCAGAGAAGTACGTCTTCATAGAATACCCAAAGGAAACTGTTGGGTACACCTTCTATCACAGATCCGAAGGCAAAATCTTTGTTGCTAAGATGGATCCTTTCTAGAGAAGGAGTTTCTCTCGAAAGAAGTGAGTGGGAGGAAAGTAGAGCTTGATAAGGTAATTGTACCTTCTCCCGAATTGGAAAGTAGTTCATCACAGAAATCAGTTCTTGTGATTCCTACACCAATTAGTGAGGAAGCTAATGATGATGATCATGAAGCTTCAGATCAAGTTACTACCGAACCTCGTAGGTCTTCCAGAATAAGATCTGCACCAAAGTGGTACGGTAATCATGTTCTAGAAGTCATGTTACTAGACCATGATGAACCTGCGAACTATGAGGAAGCGATGATGAGCCCAGATTCCTCAAAATGGCTTGAGGCCATAAAATCTGAGATAGGATCCATATATAAGAACAAAGTGTGGACTTTGGTTGACCTGCTCGATGATCAGCAAGTCAGGTTAAATAAATGGATCTTCAAGAGGAAGACGGACACTGATAGTAGTGTTACTATCTACTAAGCTCGACTTGTTGCGAAAGGTTTTCGACAAGTTCAAGGTGTTGAATATGATAAGATTTTCTCACTCGTAACGATGCTTAAGTCTGTCAGAATCATGTTAGCAATTGCCACATTTTTTGAAATCTGGCAAATGGATGACAAAACTACATTCCTTAAATGGATATTTCTTAAAGAAGTGTTGTATATGATACAACCAGAAGGTTTTGTAAATCCTAAGGGTGCTAACAAAATGTGCAAGCTCCAGCGATCCATCAATGGACTGGTGCAAGCATCTCGGAGTTGGAATATACGCTTGGATGAGTTAATCAAAGCATATGGTTTTATATAGACTTTTAGAAAGGCTTGTATTTACAAGAAAGTGAGTGGGAGCTCTATAGCATTTCTGATATTATATGTGGATGACATATTATTGATTGAAAATGATATAGAATTTCTAGATAGCATAAAAGGATACTTGAATAAAAAAAATCAAAGAAAGACCTCAGTAAAGCTACTTACATATTGAGCATCAAGATCTATTAAGATAGATCAAGACGCTTGATAAGTTTTTCAATAAGTACATACCTTGTCAAGATTTTGAAATAGTTCAAAATGGAACTGTCACATCCCTAGATCTGTTATGCTCTGGTCTAGTTAGTCCTGCGCTGCATCATGTTTAAATTTCTTTTAAACCTGAAATTGGGATTGCCTAAACCCTAGCATCAAAGGAATTCACTAGGTTCAACTAAAATAATTTCAGTGAATCCAAATGGCTTTCAAAAATGTTCATCATTTCTGGAAAATGCTAGAAACAATAACCAGAGGTGTTGCACATTTTTCCATGACATATTTGGGCTCTGAATTAAATCTTATAGTATTTGCATTTGGGCATTTAAATGCTATTAAATATTTTAAATGCTCAAATAGTCATAAACTAAAATGTTTACTATTGGATATATTCCAAACAGTAGTCATGATTAGTTTCATGATTTTTGGAAATTCCCTCGCATTTTTATTAAAGCCAAACACAATTACAAAAAATAGAAAATGGAAATAAAAGGAGAGAGAGGTTACCTGTGCAACTTACCTGGCAGCCCAGCTGGCCCAGCACTGTAGCTGAGGCCCAGCCCACTAGGGCGAAGCGGTCGTCTTCAACCCCTGCCAGTAGGCAGAGGCGTGTCGACGCGCGAGCGATCGTCGTGGCCACCTCCCTGCTTGCTTCCTCTCTTCGCTGACCCTTCTCGAGACGCCACGGAGACGCCCGAACCTCCTGGACCCCTCTCACTCTCCCTGTGCTCCTCCTCCTCCTCTGTTTCTCTCTCCCGCGCAGTCCGAGCGCAGCCATCACCGCCGTCCGCACCACCGCAGCCATAGCCGACCCCGTGCCTCTCCGTGCTGACAATGCCGTCTGCCTCGACGCCGTGAAGTTTTCCCCTCAACAAGCGCAAGCCCGGACGCCCTGCAACACCGACACCACCGTCGTCTTCCTCCTCGAGCTCCGACCACCACTGCTATCGATTCGCCGCACGCAGGACACCCCCGAGCCCGCTGAGCTTCTCTTCGACCTCGCAGTGAGCTCCTTATCCTAACCCCTCTCTTTTCCCTCGCATTTGCGAGCTCCAGGACGCATCTCCGCCATGGCCGAGAGCTCGGCTCTGCCGTGCATGTCGTCGTCGCTGTTCTAGCCGCCTCCGCTTGCGTCCGAGCCCACCCTCGTGATCAGCAAGCCCCTAGGAGTCGAACGCACCCACTCACCTATTCTTCCATGCCCCGTAGCGCCGTCTCGAAGCACCTCCAAGCTCCGGTCGCCGCCCGGCTCGTCGCCGCCGCAGTTACACACCGCCCTGGCTCCTTCCGCTTGCGCCCCTAGATGCGGGCGAGCGAGGGCTCCCTCCTGGTGCCCTCAGCGCACTCAGCCGCTGCCCCTAGCACCACCCCGGCGAGCCGCCACCGCACTGGATGGTCGCCGGCGGCTAACCCCATCCATGACGACGTGGCACATCATTAGGGGCTAACCACCACGCTTTAAAACCCCCAAGGGTCAATGACAGTCGGGCCCCATACCTTAATTAACCACAGGGTTATTTCCCTCTTTAACTTAAGCTAATGTCGTGGGCCCACCTGTTAGTTTGACCTCGCCACCTCAGCGTTGACCTGGCCCCACTGGTCAGCCTCTCCTACGACACTGTTAGACTGACATGAGGGACCCACAGGTCAGGTTTGACCTGGGTCAGCGCAGTTGACCTGTTGACGTCATGCTGACGCAATATTTGATTTCTGGATTTATTTTAGTTTCGAAAATTCTAGAAAATGCTATTAACTTCTAAAAATCATAGAAAATCAACCGTAACTCAGAATGAAATAAGTTATATATGAAAAATGATCAGAAAAATCCAATCTATCCATTTGTACCATTTTCATGCATGTTAGAACAACTATAGCTGCTGTTTAGCACAAATCATATAAATGGCATTTAAACCTTCACATATGGAGTTTGAATTTGAATCTTGGATTCAAACCAACTTCATTTAATCTGTTCTAAGTTGCATTAGCCAAAACACACTCATTTTTCCATGTCATATTCATGCATCATATTGTTGCATTGCATTGATTGTGTTTCTTCTTTGTTTGTCGGTATTTGTCCCCTCTTAGTAGACGATGTTCTGACGATGAGTTCGATGACACCGATGAAGAACTATACTATCTTCAGAAGTGCCAGGCAAGCAAAACCCCCTTGTTCATTCCGATACAATCCCACTCTCTCGCTCCTGCTCTCTTTTACTGCATTAGGACAACAACGATTCATCTGTTACTTGCTGCGGTAGCTGAACCCCTTTATCCTCTGCATGACCTGTCATTGCCACAGTAAATAGATGAAACCCACTAGCATGAGTAGGAGTTGTTTGAGCCCTGATGTGCCTACTCATTCATGCTTGTTTGTCATGCCTGCTATTGCTTAGAGTTGTGTCAGGTCTGATTCATCGGGGATGAATTGGAGGTGTGTGAACATGTCCTACTGTTGAGAGCTAAGTGTGTGAACACGATTTGGTAAAGGTAGCGGTGAGAGGCCATGTAGGAGTACATGGTGGGTTGTCTCATTGAAGCCGTCCTTAGGAACTGAGTTCTGTGTTTGTGATCCATGAACAGTTACTACCACACATTGGGCTCCGGGCACTCCAAGCTCTCTCGACTTACTAATCAACTTGATCTCTGTCCAGGAGTTGCAACTAGTTTCTGGTGTTTGTAGGTAGTGTTAGTAGTCTACCAAGTGGCACCCAGTACAGGTGGGCTTGGGACAGACTAGGCACCATGGCACGGTGTACCAAGCGTAGATCCACCCGTCGAGGTGGGCTTGGGAACCCTGCACACATCGTTTGGGGCCGTGAGCGACACCCCGGCCGGATCTCCTTGCACATGGAACCCGAATAGGCGATAAACCTGGACGAGAGACTTGTGTGGTTAGTCAGGTCGTGGCCGACACCCTCGTTGGGCTTCCGCTTGAAGGTTGCCGAGTACATGTCGTGTAAACAGCGATAAGTGGTGAGAGCGTGTGTGAAGAAGTACACCCCTGCAGGGTTAACATTATCTATTCGAATAGTCGTGTCCGCAGTAAAGGACTTCTGGGTTGCCTGTACAGTTCATAGACAAGTGAAAGTGGATAATCTAAAATATGCAAGATAAGCGTGAGTGCTATGGATGGCGTTCTCGTAGGGAGACGGGAGCGGATCCATAGTGGTGTATTGATATGGTGAATATGTGGACTCGTGTGCGCCACCTCAAAAGAGTTACTTGCAGTCGTAGTTCAGGATAGCCACCGAGTCAAAGCTGGCTTGTTGCAGTTAAACCCCACCATCCCCTTGTTGATAATGATGCATATGTAGTTAGATCTGATGTAAGTCTTGCTGGGTACATTTGTACCCACGTTGCTTAATTTATGTTTTTGCAGAGAGACTTCAGTCTCACTAGTAGTTCCACGTGGACTTCGACGTTTAGCTTGTTACCTCAGCTACGATCTTGTGCCCTCGGCAGGATCTGGTAGATAGTCAGGCTTCTCAGCCTTTTTCATTTGTAGATGTTTGTACTCAGACATGTTAAGCTTCTGCATGTGCTTTGACTTGTATGCTCTGATTGTTGGGTCATGAGACCCATGATTGTAATATCTCGCTCCTCGGAGCCTATTGAATAAAATACTTGAGTCGTAGAGTCATGTTGTGATGCCATGTTGTATTTGCACATATCGAGCATATTGTGTGTATGTTATTGAAATGCTTCATATGTGTGGGATCTGACTATCTAGTTGTTTATCCTTGGTAGCCTCTCTTATCGGGAAATGTCTCCTAGTGCTTCCACTGAGCCTTGGTAGCTTGCTACTACTCCAGAACACTTAGGCTGGCCGGCATGTGTCCTTATTCATTCTTGTATATGTCCCCTCGGGGAAATGTCACGCGGTGTCTACCGGAGTCCTGTTAGCCTGCTACAGCCCGGTTTGCCGGAGTCCTGCTAGCCCAGTTGCTACAGCCCGGATTCACTCGCTGATGACCGACACGTTCGTTGTTGGGTCATGTATGCCTGTCCCTGTAAGTTAGTGCCACTTTGGGTTCACGACTAGCCATGTCAGCCCAGATTCTTTGTCATATGGATGCTAGCGACACTATCATATACGTGAGCCAAAAGGCGCAAACGGTCCCGGGCCAGGTAAGGTGGCACCCGTGGGAATACCGTGCATGAGGCCGCAAAGTGATATGATGTGTTACATGCTAGATCGGTGTGACTTAGGATCGGGGTCCTGACAGCTTTGGTATCAGAGCTTGACTGCGTGTAGGATTACCAAGCCAAATTGGTTGAAATTGAGTCTAAAAATTCTTTAGTTATATAAGGGAATTGATTGTGGGATGGAACGTAAGGCTCTTTTTACTCCTTATACCTTATGCCCTTCTGATCTTAGTCATCTTATCTTTCCTACGGGGTTAAGGAACTAGGATTTCTCATCTTTCTATTAGGATCACGTGATGCTAATCCGTAGACTTGTAAGATTGTTGGATTCAAGCCTCAGTTCAGTTCCTACTATTTCCGTATGTTGACAGTTGGTCTCGGAACCTTGATATTATGATGTCGAGTGGTTATGCCACCACTTTGTAGGTTGTCTCAAATCTTTTTCGAGCATTTACAGCCGTTATGCTGTCCGAGTCATCCCAGGTTTCTAAATAATCTGATGCAATTGCAAAATCCTTTCCCTCTGTTTTCGATGACCTTTCTGGCCAGGTTAACCACACTAAACGATGAGTTGAGGTACTCTATTGCCTCGACGTATATGTTGGAGCTATTATTATGACCCTAGATGTCTAGAGTATCACCTAGTAATCTAGCCATGTTTTGTGTTCCAGTGTGATGATCCTGGCCATTATTCTTGAAAGCATCCCGTGATGCCATTTAGTTGGTAGTTTTTCTATTCCTGGGCTTCTGACCCGAGATTCACTCTACCTACTTCATGTTGTTAGTGTTTGCTAGTTCCTTTAGGAAATTAGTAACCTTTGCAATAGTCCTTGAAGTTCATGGTATTTCCTTCTTCCAAATACTATGAACCACTTTATGGCAGAAGTTTGTTGGATCAAAAGATCACAACAGGAGTGCCCTCGATGAGTTCTCGATTCTATATTGTGACTCTGCCAGTTCAACCTTTCTGCATGGGTTCTCCGGAAGAAATATGTTGAACTCGTTCGACATGCAAATCCATGCATCCACAACTCAGTAAATCGTATGTTCTTTCGAGTTGTCCCTCCTTAGTTGTCTTCTGACCTTCGTCTAACAATTGATAGTCAAGAGTATGCGTGCACCCGTTCATCGATGCCTATTGATGATGTTATGTACCTAGGGTAGGGTCATGGACCTATCTAGGATACCATACCCATGGACATTCTTAGACGAAGCTACCTTCCAGTCGACCAAGAGGGACTCCACTCGACCAGCTAGAAGACACTCGACCATGAAGACTCACTCGACCACCAGGAGTTTAGGATCTACTCTGTATCCAAACGGTCTGTAATTAAGTAGTCTTAATGGTCATGATAACACTTTATGTAGGGCGTTACCAGTAACGCCCAGCCTTAATGTACTTTAACCCTCTGCTACGTGGGTTGGCTGGGGTCCTGGCGTCCTCTATATAAGCCACCCCCTCCACTGGTAGAAGGGTTCACACCCCTGTAACTCATATACACATAAACCAGTCGACCACCTCCGGGCTCCGAGACGTAGGGCTATTACTTCCTCAGAGAAGGGCCTGAACTCGTTAAACACTCGTGTGTACAACTACTCCATAGCTAGGATCTTGCCTCTCCATACCTACCCCCCATTCTACTGTCAGACTTAGAACCACGACAGTTGGCGCCCACCGTGGGGCAGGTGTCTTAGCGACTTTTTGGAGAAGTTGCAATTTGTCCGATTGCCTTCATCATGGTTTCTGGCGGAGCACAGGTCGAGGGCCGCGAGATCCGTCTCGGTGCGCTCGCTTTCATCGCCGACGACTCCGCTTGGCTCCAGGAGGCACCACTCGACATCGACGCGCTCCCCGTCCGCGGGGCGACGCACTTTCGGGTGTGTGTCCACGGCGTCCTGCTGCGGCAGCCGTCGACCCCATACCGGTTGACTCCTGTGCCATCCTCCCTCCCTGTCTCCCGCCAGCGCAAGCGCTCCGGTCGGTCAAGGCTCCAGCGATGGGTGAGACACGCAGTGGCTCGCCAATCGGCCACCACCCAAGTCGCGGCAATTGAGCCCGACGAATCTCTCTACGGCCTGTTCGACCTATCGACTGGCTCCATAGAGACTGCATCCGAGTGCGATAGCAGTGATCCAGTGGCGGAGGTCCTGATGGTCAACGGGCCTCGTAGTCCTCCCGGTTTCCCCCGCAACGACGGGACGGACGACGGGGGCGACCCCGCTCAGGCCCACGAAGAGTATCAACCCGAGCCACTCACTTCTCAGCGGAGGGAAGAACTTCGCCGCTGGAACATGGATGCCCTGCATACTCCCATTGCAGGAGAAACTCCTGAGGACCGTGCCTTGGAAGAGGCGCGTTTGGCCAATTTGGATGAACGCACTCGACTGGAGAACCTCCAGCGAGCACTCGACGAGCGTGCGCGTCAACGAGTACCCGACTCCAGCCGACGTCAGCTCTTTCCGCAACCGACTCAGGTATATCGAACCCCGATTCAGAATTTGGCAGCTGCAGCCCGTATAGCGGAGTCAATTCAGCCCTCTCAGTCGGAGGCTGGAAGAGGCTTGATGCAGACCAGAGATTTGCTCTGGGCGGCAGGAGATCGGAATTCAGTTGTGTCACAGTCGCGCAACAGGATTCACAGTCGATCCGTCGCTGCGAATACTGTTCAGTCGGCTCACAGTCCAAGGTCGCCTCCGAGGCGCGCGGGACGTGAAGGCCGGCAGGACCACTGTGATGATCGATTTGATCATGATGACAGGCGTCAAGTGCCTACTCCTCCCCCGAGAAGTGGGTCTAACGCCCATCGGCAGCAAGATGACAGACGCCAGCTCAGCGTTGGGCGGAGAGCTCTAGTCGACCCTAGAGAGCCAGGCTTTGACGTGAGATCCATCATCGTGCAAGGTTTGGTCGACCGGAACAGAGCTCATAGAGGTGGCCATGACAGAGATGTGCCCACAAGCAGCCGAGTCCATGTTTCAGGTCCAGAATGCTTTAGCAGAGCCATCAGAGCCGCAGTGATACCCCCCAACTTCAGGTTGGCGACTGGAGTGACTAAGTTCATCGGAGAGTCTAAGCCTGAAACTTGGCTTGAAGACTACCGAGTGGCTGTTCAGATTGGTGGTGGTAATGATGAGGTGGCCATGAAGCATTTGCCACTGATGCTAGAGGGTTCGGCCAGGCCGTGGTTGAATCAGTTAGCTCCTAGCAGCATTTACACCTGGGAAGATCTTTCCCGAGTGTTCGTCAGGACGTTCGAGGGAACTTGCAAGCGACCGGCCGGACTGACAAAGCTGCAAGTTTGCGTACAAAAGTCGTGTGAAACTCTAAGAGATTACATCCAGAGATGGATCACTTTGCATCATACTGTAGAGAATGTGTCAGACCATCAAGCGATCTGCGCCTTCAAGGATGGTGTCAAGAACAGAGAGTTGAGCCTGAAGTTTGGTCGAACTAGAGATATGACCCTGAGTCGGATGATGGAAATAGCCACCAAGTACGCCAATGGCGAGGAAGAGGACCGACTCCGGAGTGGCAAGTACAAGCCGAGTCAGTCGGAGAAAGGAAATTCCAGTCGGAAGCAGAAGCGGAAGGCCGAGCCAGCTGCTCCTGGAGAGGCTCTGGCCGTGACTCAGGGCAAATTCAAAGGGAAGCCCAAAGGATCTTGGAACCCCAAGAAGGTAAAAGATAAGGAAGGTAATGACGTGATGGATCTACCGTGTCATATCCACACGAAGAAAGACGAAGAGGGTAACTTCATCTACCCAAAGCATACCACTCGCTAGTGCCGGCTCTTAATCCAGAAGTTTCAAGGAAAACAGTTGAAGGACAAAGAGAAGGAGTCAGACAAGGTTGAGGACAAGGAGGATAGTGATGGAGAATACCCTCATGTCAACTCCACTTTGATGATTTTTGCTGATGTAGAGAGCGAAAGTCGATTGAAAGTGATCAACCGTGAGGTCAATACGGTCGCCCCGGTGACACCAAGCTATCTGAGATGGTCGCAAACTCCCATCACTTTCGACCAGTCTGATCACCCCACTCACATTGCCACCCCTGGGAGGCAAGCGCTGGTGGTCGACCCAGTCGTCGAAGGCACTCGACTGACGAAGGTACTGATGGATGGCGGCAGTGGATTAAATATACTGTATGCAGAGACGCTCAAGGGAATGGGCATTCCGATGTCCAAGCTCAGCTCCAGCAACATGAGTTTCCACGGAGTCATTCCTAGAAAGAAGGCCGAGTCACTCAGTCAAATAGCTTTGGATGTAGTGTTCGGTGACTAGAAGCATTTCCGCAAAGAGAAGCTGACATTTGAAGTCGTGGATTTCCAGAGCGCTTACCACGCCATTTTGGGAAGGCTAGCCTATGCCCGCTTCATGGCTCAACCATGTTATGTGTACCTCAAATTAAAGATGCCTGGCCCCAAAGGAGTGATCACTATCACCGGCAGTCAGAAGAAGGCAGAAGAGTGTTTCCAGAAAGGCTCGAAGATCGCAAACGACCAGATAACTGTGGTAGAGCTGGAAGGATACAAGAAAAACGCAGATCTGAGTGATTTGCTGCGGGCCAAGAAGCTTGCCACGGAGTCAGCATTCCAGTCGTCAGGGGAGACGAAGCCAGTTCATATCCACCCGACTGACCCCAACGCAGCTCCGACCCATATTTCCACAACACTCGACTCCAAATAGGAAGAAGCGCTCATCCAATTCCTCCGTGAGAACTGGGACATCTTTGCATGGAATCCAGCTGACATGCCGGGTGTTCCCAGGGGACTGGCTGAGCATCGCCTTAGAGTCGACTCAAAAGCGAAACCTGTTAAGGAACATCTTCGACGGTCCGTTGTCCAGAAGAAAAAAGGCATTGGCGAGGAGGTGGCTCAACTCCTTGCAGCAGAGTTTATCCGAGAGGTGTACCACTCTGAGTGGCTCGCCAATGTCGTCATGGTTCCCAAGAAGGACAACTCACTTTGCATGTGCATTGATTTCAAACATACCAATCGGGCCTGCCCGAAAGATCATTTTCCTCTCCCTCGCATCGACCAAATTGTCGACTCGACTGCGGGGTGCGAGAGATTGTCTTTTTTAGACGCTTATTCCGGGTATCATCAGATCCGTCTGTATGGACCTGACGAAATCAAAACAGCTTTCATCACTCCATTCGGGTGCTTCTGCTATATCACCATGCCATTCGGCCTCAAGAATGCCGGAGCCACGTTCATGAGAATGATTCGGAAGTGTTTACTCACTCAAATCAGTCGGAATGTGGAAGCGTACATGGATGATATCATGGTCAAGTCGTGAAAGGGTTCCGACCTATTGACTGACCTAGCTGAAACATTTGCCAATCTCAGAAGGTATGATATCAAGCTCAATCCATCAAAGTGCACATTCGGAGTACCTAGCGGAAAGTTACTTGGTTTTCTCGTTTCAGAACGAGGAATCGATGCTAACCCAGAAAAAGTTGGCACCATACTCCACATGAAACGCCCTGTGCATGTGCACGACGTCTAGAAGCTTACTGGATGCTTGGCCGCTTTAAGTCGATTCATCTCTCGCCTCGGTGAAAAGGCATTGCCCCTTTACCGACTGATGAAGAAGGCAGACAAGTTCGAGTGGACTCCAGAAGCTGATGCAGCGTTTGCCGAGTTAAAAACTCTGCTCTCCACCCAGCCGGTGCTTGCTGCTCCAATCAGCAAAGAGCCTCTGTTGCTTTATATTGCAGCCACAGGACAAGTCGGCAGTACAGTACTTACGGTCGAGCGGGAAGAAGAAGGGAAAGCCTTCAAAATTCAGCGTCCAGTGTATTATCTCTCTGAAGTTTTGACCCCATCGAAGCAAAGATATCCTCATTATCAGAAGCTCGTATATGGGATCTACATGACCATGAAGAAGGTTGCTCATTATTTCTCTGATCATGACATTACAGTCGTCAGCGACGCACCATTGTCAGAGATTCTGCACAACAGAGATGCAACTGGTCGAGTGGCTAAGTGGGCGATTGAACTCCTTCCCCTTGATGTCAAATTCGAGGCAAAGAAATCCATTAAGTCCCAAGCTATAGCAGATTTCCTTGCCGAGTGGATTGAGCAACAGTAGCCGATTCAAGTTCACTCAGAGCATTGGACCATGTTCTTTGATGGCTCTAAGATGTTAAATGGTTTTGGTGCTGGGGTTGTTTTGGTTTCCCCCCGAGGAGACAAGCTCAGATATGTGCTCCAGATCCACTTTGATTCCTCCAACAATGAAGCAGAATATGAAGCACTCTTGTATGGGTTGCGCATGGCCATTTCACTCGGCGTCCGTCATCTTATGGTTTATGGTGACTCAGATTTGGTGGTCAATCAGGTGATGAAGGAGTGGGACGTTAGAAGCCCAGCCATGACTGGATACTGCAATGCAGTGAGGAAGCTCGAAAAGAAGTTCGAAGGGTTAGAGCTCCACCACATACCCCGACTGAAAAACCAAGCAGCTGACGATCTGGCGAAGATAGGATCCAAGAGAGAAGCCATCCCCAGTGATGTGTTCTTGGAGCATACCCACACTCCGTCAGTCGTAGAAGATCCTTTTTCCGATGAAGCTCCGCAACCTAAGAGTGTTACAGACCCGACTGAGGTTGAAGTCCCAGCAGTGGTCGACCTGATCATGGAAGTTTTAGTGATCACTCCAGATTGGACAGTACCATATATCGCGTATATCTTGAGGAAAGAACTCCTGGAGGACGAAGAAGAGGCTCGACAGATCGTCCGTCGATCTAAGGCCTTTACCGTGATAAGAGGACAGTTGTACAGAGAAAGCGTGACTAGAGTTGGTCAGAAATGCATAACACCGGAGGAAGGTCGAATAATCCTTGATGACATCCACTCGGGGACCTGTGGCCATCATGCGTCCTCTCGGACCATCGTGGCCAAAGCATACCGAGCCAGATTTTATTGGCCAAGAGCGAATGAAATGGCGAAGGAGATAGTCGACAAGTGCGAGGGATGTCAATTTTACTCCAATATGTCGCACAAGCCCGCGTCAGCTTTGAAGACTATACCACTCGTCTGGCCCTTTGCATTATGGGGTTTGGATATGGTCGGTCCTTTGAGAACAGGCAGAAGCGGTTTTACCCATGTGCTGGTAGCAGTCGACAAGTTCACTAAGTGGATCGAAGCTAAACCCATCAAGAACCTCGATGCCGGTACTGCTGTCAGCTTCATCAGAGAATTAATATTCAGATATGGGGTCCCGCACAGCATCATCACTGACAACGGGTCAAACTTCGACTCCGAAGAGTTCAGAGCTTTCTGCACATCTCAAGGCACGCGAGTCGACTATGCTTCAGTCGCTCATCCACAGTCGAATGGACAGGCAGAACGAGCCAACGGTTTGATTCTCAAAGGGTTGAAACCCCGTTTGATGCGTGATCTTAAGCATGCGGCTGGTGCATGGGTCGACGAACTTCCCTCGGTGCTTTGGGGGTTAAGGACCACGCCCAACCGGTCGACTGGAAGAACTCCATTCTTCTTGGTCTACGGAGCTGAAGCAGTCTTGCCAAGCGACCTTCTCCACGATGCTCCCCGGGTCGAGCTCTACACCGAAGCTGAAGCAGAACAAGCGCGACAGGATGCAGTCGACCTTTTAGAAGAAGAAAGGGAGATGGCTTTGATCAGATCAACCATTTATCAACAAGACTTGTGTTGCTTCCACGCCAAAAACATGAAGAGTCGAGCCTTCCAGGAAGGGGATTTAGTTCTCCGAGTGGATCAGCAGAAACCACACAAGCTTGCTCCTTCTTGGGAAGGTCCCCTCATCGTCACCAAGGTTCTCCACAATGGAGCATACCGTCTTTACAATGTCGAGCATCAGATCGACGAGCCTCGAGCTTGGAACGCGGAGCTTCTCCACCCCTTTTACACTTAAGTATTCACTCGGATGAGTTGTAATAAAATTACTTCTGTAGTTTATTTATCAAAGACAAGAGCTTTATAATTTTCCCAGTAATCGTTATTTCTTTTGTCCACTCAAAATAATCCCCCAGTGGGTGGCTTGGCTGCGAATCCGATTCGCCCAAGTCTGTAAAAAAAATCCTAACCGAGTGGTGAGCCAGTCTCCCACACGAAGGCTTAGCTGCAAAATCCGTTTCGCCTAAGATAAACAAAATCCTACCGAGTGGTAAGCCAGCCTTCCACTCAGAGGCTTAGCTGCAGTCCAAGTACTCGCCTAAGATAAACAAAAATCCTACCGAGTGGTAAGCCAGCCTTCCACTCGGAGGCTTAGCTGCAGTCTAAGTACTCGCCTAAGATAAACAAAATCCTGTCGAGTGGTAAGCCAGCCTTCCACTCGGAGGCTTAGCTGCAGTCCAAGTACTTGAAGGAAATATGCCCTAGAGGCAATAATAAAGTTATTATTTATTTCCTTATTTTATGATAAATGTTTATTATTCATGCTAGAATTGTATTAACCGGAAACATGATACATGTGTGAATACATAGACAAACATATAGTCACTAGTATGCCTCTACTTGACTAGCTCATTAATCAAAGATGGTTATGTTTCCTAACCATAGACATGTGTTGTCATTTGATTAATGAGGTCACATCATTAGGAGAATGATGTGATTGACATGACCCATTCCGTTAGCCTAGCACTTGATCGTTTAGTATGTTGCTATTGCTTTCTTCATGACTTATACATGTTCCTATAACTATGAGATTATGCAACTCCCGTTTATCGGAGGAACACTTTGGGTGCTACCAAACGTCACAACATAACTGGGTGATTATAAAGGAGTACTACAGGTGTCTCCAAAGGTACATGTTGGGTTGGCGTATTTCGAGATTAGGTTTTGTCACTCCGATTGTCGGAGAGGTATCTCTGGGCCCTCTCGGTAATGCACATCACTATAAGCCTTGCAAGCAATGTGACTAATGAGTTAGTTACGGGATGATGCATTATGTAACGAGAAAAGAGACTTGCCGGTAACGAGATTGAACTAGGTATTGGATACCGACGATCGAATCTCGGGCAAGTAACATACCGATGACAAAGGGAACAACGTATGTTGTTATGCGGTTTGACCGATAAAGATCTTCGTAGAATATGTAGGAGCCAATATGAGCATCCAGGTTCCGCTATTGGTTATTGACCAAGAATAGTTCTAGGTCATGTCTACATAGTTCTCGAACCCGTAGGGTCCGCGCGCTTAAGGTTTCGATGACAGTTATATTATGAGTTTATGAGTTTTGATGTACCGAAGGAGTTCGGAGTCCCGGATGAGATCGGGGACATGACGAGGAGTCTCAAAATGGTCGAGACGTAAAAAACGTTATATTGGACGACTATATTCGGAGTTCGGAAAGGTTCCGAGTCACTCGGGTATTTTTCGGAGTACCGGAGAGTTACGGGAATTCGCCGGGAGAGTATTGGGCCTTATGGGCCTTAGGGGAAAGGAGAGAGGGGCGGCCAGCATGGGCCGCGCGCCCCCTCCCCCCTCTGGTTCGAATTCGACTAGGAGGGGGGCGCCCCCCCCCCCTCTTTCCTTCCCCCTCTCCCCCTTCCTTCCCCCTCCTAGTAGGAGTAGGAAAGGAGGAGTCCTACTCCTACTAGGAGGAGGATTCCTCCTCCCTTGGCGCGCCCAAGGGGATGGCCGGCCTCCCCCCTCCCTCCTTTATATACGGGGGCAGGGGGGCACCCCATGACACACAAGTTGATCTACGGATCGTTCCTTAGCCGTGTGCGGTGCCCCCCTCACCATATTCCACCTCGGTCATATCGTCGCGGAGTTTAGGCGAAGCCCTGCGCCGGTAGAACATCATCATCGTCACCACGCCATCATGCTGACGGAACTCATCCCCGAAGCTTTGCTGGATCGGAGCCCGGGGATCGTCATCGAGTTGAACGTGTGCTGAACTCGGAGGTGCCGTACGTTCGATGCTTGGATCGGTCGGATCGTGAAGACGTACGACTACATCAACTGCGTTGTCATAACGCTTCCGCTTACAGTCTACGAGGGTACGTGGACGAACACTCTCCCCTCTCGTTGCTATACCATCACCATGATCTTGCGTGTGCGTAGGAAATTTTTTGAAATTACTACGTTACCCAACAATACTCGCCTAAGATAAACAAAAATCCTACCAAGTGGTAAGCCAGCCTTCCACTCGGAGGCTTAGCTGCAGCATTGCACTCGCCTAAGTACAAATACAACATGCGCTTCGCAAGGAGGACGAGGTGCAGGTCGACTGCTACCCTCTCCTTCCGAGCTACGCCACAAGTACAACATGCGCTCTGCAAGGAGGACGAGGTGCAGGTCGACCGCTACCCTCTCCTTCCGAGCTACGCCACAAGTACAACGTGCGCTCTGCAAGGAGGACGAGGTGCAGGTCGACTGCTACCCTCTCCTTCCAAGCTACGCCACAACTACAATGTGTGCTCTGCAAGGAGGACGAGGTGCAGGTCGACTGCTACCCTCTCCTTCCGAGCTACGCCACAAGTACAACATGCGCTCTGCAAGGAGGACGAGGTGCAGGTCGACTGCTACCCTCTCCTTCCGAGCTATGCCACCAATACAAAATCCTACCGAGTGGAGAGCAAACCTCCCACTCGGGGGCTTAGCTGCAGCCCAGTGCTCGCCTAAGTTCTTGAAAATCCTACCGAGTGGAGAGCAAACCTCCCACTCGGGAGCTTAGCTGCAGCCTAGTGCTCGCCTAAGTTCTTGAAAATCCTACCGAGTGGAGAGCAAACCTCCCACTCGGGGGCTTAGCTGCAGCCCAGTGCTCGCCTAAGTTCTTGAAAATCCTACCGAGTGGAGAGCAAACCTCCCACTCGGGGGCTTAGCTGCAGCCCAGTGCTCGACTAAGTTCTTGAAAATCCTACCGAGTGGAGAGCAAACCTCCCACTCGGGGGCTTAGCTGCAGCCCAGTGCTCGCCTAAGTTCTTGAAAATCCTACCGAGTGGAGAGCAAACCTCCCACTCGGGGGCTTAGCTGCAGCCCAGTGCTCGCCTAAGTTCTTGAAAATCCTACCGAGTGGAGAGCAAACCTCCCACTCGGGGGCTTAGCTGCAGCCCAGTGCTCGCCTAAGTATCTAAAATCCTACCGAGTGGAGAGCAAACCTCCCGCTCGGGGGCTTAGCTGCAGTCTAGTGCTCGCCTAAGTATCTAGAATCCTACCGAGTGGAGAGCAAACCTCCCACTCGGAGGCTTAGCTGCAGCCCGACGCTCGCCTAAGTTTTTGAAAATCCTACCGAGTGGAGAGCAAACCTCTCACTCGGGGGCTTAGCTGCAGCACAGTGCTCGCCTAAGTGTATTGGGGCACAAGTTGATTGCAACGAGCGCTTCGCTTTAACCTGCAAAAGACACCTCAAACCAAATGCAAACATATTCAACGTTGAATCCAAGTTCGGATAACGCCTAACGGAACCGAAAGTGCTCAGGCGCTAGGCCTGTTAAGGTTTGTCGGTTACAAAACTCACTCGGCATACCGAGGCAAATTTAAAGTATCAAGCTCAGAAGTTTTTTACCCCTCCTGTGGAGGGCTGGAAGGTGCAACAAACTCATCCAGATCAATTCCATCTGCAATCCGAGTGGCAGCAGCAATGAAGGTCTCCATGAAAAATCTGAAATCATGCTTCTTGGTATTAGCCACCCTAAGAGCCACCAGCTTGTCCTCTCGTGCATCCTTGAAGTGGACGCGAACCAGAGACAGAGCAACATCCACACCGCACCTGGCCGAAGACTTTTTCCACTCCTGCACTCGACTTGGGACCTCGTTCAGTCGAGTCATCAGAGACTCGAGGTTGCTTTGGAGTGTCTCTCTTGGCCAGAGTGTTGTGTCAATACGAGAAGTTGCAACTTTCAGCCTTGCGAGATAGTCGATGATAGCAGCAACATGAGATTCAAGCCGGAGCACATTCATGGCGACTTCATCTTTCACGGGAGAGTTGATGGGATCTAGGTTTACTTCCAGTCGACCAGTTTCCTCTTCAAAGTTCTGGCAAAATTCTGCAAGCACAACCACCGAGTCAAGACAACAGTCGGAGGTTACAGTTAAAATATTTGTTTGATACAAAAGATTACCTTCAAGCATGAGGAACAACTTCTTGGCGAGTCCACCAAGATAAGCCTCCAGATCGTTCTTCTTTCTCATCAAGTCACTGGCCTTGTCATTCAGGGTGGTCTTGTCACTTTTCAGTCGACTGACCTCCTGGTTGGCAGCATCAAGAGCAGCTTTCAGATTGGTGTTTTCTTCTTCAAGCTTGGTCACTGAAGCCAGCTTCTCATCTGCAAGCTTGGTCTTTTCTAAAGCAGTTTTTTGCATCTCAGCCAAGTCAAGTTCTTGCTTCTTCAGGGCATCCCTCACTTTGCCTGCAAAGTTACAGCGAGATTAGATTCGGAAACAAGTGAGAGGCAAAGGCAGTCATCAAAGGCCTCACCAAGCATACATTTAGCTTCCTCCTTCGCCTTCGTCGAGTTCTCTTGGGCCAGTTTCAGATCGAGCTCGAGCTGAATGTGTTTGTTCTCCAACTCAGTATAACGAGCCGCAAGGTCACAGGATTTCTACGAAGAACCAATCGACAGATGTCAAAGACAATTCACTTCCGAGTGAGTAAGGAAAAATCATAGCGTTTCTAAGACTACGGTCGAATACAAACATTCGACCATAGTCTCGGGGACTACACCCAGTGGGTGCACTCAGCGTGCCCCCACTAGAGTCGACCAGTGGACCAACAAAAAAAACGGGAAATGTTCTTCAGACTATAGTCGACTGCCAGCAGTCGACCACAGTCTCGGGGACTACACCCAGTGGGTGCACTCAGCGTGCCCCCACCGGTCTATGAATCTATTCGACCTAGTCGAGTAAGGAAAAAACTTAAGACATAAAGCCTATGGTCGACTGCCAGCAGTCGACCATAGCCTTGGGGACTACACTCAGTGGGTGCACTCAGCGTGCCCCCACTAATCCAGAATTTCAATTGACACACCCAGTGGGTGTAGGACAAACTCTAAGAATCTCAGAAAGAAGGATTTTCAGATATCATATCCTAACAGAACAGGCAGTGACCGACTAACCTGAACATTACTCTGAAGAGCCAAACTGGCGTCATAGGCTGCCTGGCTGGCTTCTCGTATTGCCTTCACTTTCTCCATCATGACCCCCGCTTGGCGTATTGCTTCTTTAGCAGCACTAGCTTGGTCTTCTGGAATGGGGTAGGTTGAGAAAAGCGAGGGTTGAGCAGCACTCGACGACGAAGGGCGAGCACTCGTCAACGGCACCGCAAAGGTTACGGTAGGCCGAGTGACATTGTCTCCACGATCAACGTCTCGGGGTGTTGGCACATCCTGAGTCGCCTCGCCAGCAGGCGCTTTCTTGCTCCTCCTCTGCCTTGGTGGTTCCTCGTCATCGTCGTCGGGAAGGTCAATAACAACGTTAGATGAAGCTGCAGAAAGAATCAAAATTAGAGACAATGAGTCAGTCGACTGAAAACGGCATCACAAGAGTCATACTAGGTTTTGAGGTAGCAACATCCTCCATCTCGTGGTCTTCAGCCCTGGCCGAAGTATCAGAAGTAGCAGCACTGCAGTTCCAGAAGTCAGTCGATTGGCCCATGAGTCGACCAAGAACAAGTTCATGAAATGGGGAAAACTCAAGACTACCATTACCCTGAGATAGTGGGGATCACCATCTTCATCTTCGGCAAGACCTTCGCAGGTTTCGACGGTGCCACTCGAGATTGCTTCGGAGCCTTCTCAGTCGGCGCCGGAGAAGTAGTCTGAGGGCGCTTGGTCGACTGCGTACCGGTTGCGACCCCCTTACCACGCTCAATCGCGGGATCATGGACAAGTTTCGAGCGTCTTTCCGAGCGAGGGGGTACAACTTCCTCCTCCTCCTCCTCTTGTTCCTCCTCACCAGAGTCATCACCTTCATCATCGTTGTCGGCATCCGAATCCCAATCCTCCGAGCTTTCGCCCCCACTTCCTTCCTCCTCCTCAGTCGGTGTTTGTGCTCCATTGGGCATCGAGTACAACTCCGTGGTGGCCTGTCAGGCAACAAAGCAAGACGAAGATCACTCAACCGATTCGCAGCGAAGCAGAATGAACAAAGCAAGATTGCAATTAGAAACAAGTGGCCATACCGTGTCCGGTGTGTAGGTACAGTCGAGTGGTGGGATCCTCCTAGCCCCTCGAGGATTGTCCTCATTCCCCATGGTTGCGGCCACCCACCTCTCCAGTGTGGCGTCGTCGACTGCTTCTGGATGGACCCGAGTGGTGTCTTCAGTACCACAATACAGCCACATCGGGTGACCTCGATACTGAAGTGGTTGGATGCGCCACCTAAGAAAGACCTCCAGAAGACCCATACCTGTCACTCCGTCCCTAACGAGTTGGACTACGCGCTCCATCAGCGTTTTTACCTGAGCTTTCTCCTCAGGAAGCACCTTCAGAGAAGAAGGTTTGTCCACTCGGACCATGGAAAACGGAGGGAGACCAGTCGACTGCCCCGGCGTCGGCTCGTCTTGGCAGTAAAACCAAGTCGACTGCCACCCTCTGACCGACTCAGGAAGGGTCATGGCTGGGAAAGTACTCTTATTCCTCATCTGAATCCCAAGACCCCCGCACATCTGGATAACCTTAGTCCTCTCGTCACCCAAACTCGCCTTTTTCACCGTCTGAGAACGACAGGTGAATATGTGCTTGAAGAGACCCCAATGAGGTCGACAACCCAGGAAGTTGTCACACATGGAAATGAAAGCAGCGAGATGGGCGATGGAATTGGGAGTGAAATGGTGGAGTTGCACCCCAAAGAAGTTCAAGAACCCTCGGAAGAAAACACTCAGCGGCAGAGAGAATCCACGATCTATATGAGTGGCTAGGAGAACGCACTCACCCTCCTGCAGCTGCGGTTGACACTCGGTCCTCGGAAGCCGTGCTGACCCGTGGGGGATCAGACCCTCGTTGGCCAGGTCATTGAGATCCTTCTCAGTGATGGTCGAGCGGATCTAATCCCGTTGGACCCAGCCTTTCGGCAGGCGGGATCTTGACGAAGATCCACCCCGACTGGATGCTCTCCCCTTCGCCTTCCCCGCCGTCGTCGCCTTCTTCGCGCGCTCCAAGGCCGCCGTCTTCTCCTTCACCATTGTTGCCGGCGAAGCGCGCGAGGAGTAGATAAGCAGAGGTGAGTGCGGGCGCAGTGGGCGGAGGCAGAGAGGGCGGAGAGAAGAATGGGAAGGCACTGTTCAAAAACCCTCGCCCGACGCTTTATATAAAGACACTTCCGAGTGGCTGACGACTAGGCCCGGGCGGTCCTGTCACATCCCGAAACAGTCGCGCACGCACGATACGTGGCAAAAAAGGCGGCGCAGAAATCGAGGCGTCCACGCCTTATCTCATCCGAGTACCGTGGTCCGCCCCGTTTCGTGCGCTTCCCAAAATTCGGATCCCACAAAATCCGCTAACGGCAGATCAATCTGTCAGACGATATCTTTCCTGCGATCCGTCGCTCGGAAGTTCACTAAAGCTCAAAAGTTCACTCGACAGAAGACAAGAATGGATCAAGGCGACTGAAGTAAAAGTTGAAGCCAACGCAGAAAGCGAAATCGCTGATCCAGGATACGACATAATCAAAGCACGGGAGATAGGTCGGAGAAAATCATCAACTCCTTCCTCACTCGAACCTCGATCCATTCGGGGGCTAATGATGATGTTATGTACCTAGGGTAGGGTCATGGACCTATCTAGGATACCATACCCAAGGACATTCTTAGACGAAGCTACCTTCCAGTCGACCAAGAGGGACTCCACTCGACCGGCTAGAAGACACTCGACCATGAAGACTCACTCGACCACCAGGAGTTTAGGATCTACTCTGTATCCAAACGGTCTGTAATTAAGTAGTCTTAATGGTCATGATGACACTTTATGTAGGGCGTTACCAGTAACGCCCAGCCTTAATGTACTTTAACCCTCTGCTACGTGGGTTGGCTGGGGTCCTGGCGTCCTCTATATAAGCCACCCCCCTCCACTGGTAGAAGGGTTCGCACCCCTGTAACTCATATACACATAAACCAGTCGACCACCTCCGGGCTCCGAGACGTAGGGCTATTACTTCCTCAGAGAAGGGCCTGAACTCGTTAAACACTCGTGTGTACAACTACTCCATAGCTAGGATCTTGCCTCTCCATACCTACCCCCCATTCTACTGTTAGACTTAGAACCACGACACCTATTACCCTTGTGGTCCGTCAAGCCATTCTATCCCAGAATGACTAGGAGAAATGAACTCCAGTACCTCATCCATATCTAGGATTGGGTCAAAGTAGTCATACTTTGGAGATCAAAATACTAATCCAGTTTTTGTTCTATTCTACCCTGAAGTATTACCCTCTTTATGTCAAGAAAGTCATAGGAATTACACATCATCTTATGAATTCTTGGTGCAGCGATACTTCTCGCCATCATTATTCATTCCTCGGTCCCCGTGTTGTTGAACCGGAATGCCAAAAAGTGAATCGTGATGTGTGAAATCAATACTGCCAGCAACCCCGTTGCTTGGTAGTTAAAGGACAATAATTTCATTCTTAGTGTATTCGTTCTTGAATCATCATTCTAAGATAGATCGTGCTACCTAGTCCGTATTTCCGGTGCACCTTTCGATCAATGAGTTGGGACTATGCCAATCCCTTGCTTATTTGATCATCTCGTCTTGCCCTGAAAAGCAAGATTGTTCTCGAGCTTAATAGCATATTGGTGGTTCGTGATTTTTCGATTATCTTCTCGGAAGTATCACCAGGTTGTCACCTGACTGCTATGTTGAGCTCGTGACCAAGTTGGTTTTCGAAACCACCCTTTCGCCAAGAATCTGTGTTGGATACCCCTGAGCTAGTTGGTTAAGCTAAACGACAACTTGGAGAGTTGGAAGATAAAAGCTTACCTAACTTAGTTCGTTTCAAAGGGATATCCTGGTGTTGGTGCGTTTTGAAGAAAGATGATATCTTCATTGGTTGATCCTCATGGTCAATTGTTGGATCTATTATCTTATCCAATCTTTGATTTGAGTATGGGCTATCGTCAAATCAAATCAGAACCAACGATATTCGTAATGTTGTCTTACTCGTGGTTTTTCCTCGAGCATACACCATTATATTCTTTGGTCTGACCGCTATCACCGTGTTCAATTAACTATGGAATTCCTTTTATATGGAAACCTGGATGAATTTTTGTTGATCCCATTGACAACATCCTTATCTCCTCCATGATTTTGTTGAACATTAAGCTAGTGTTGGAAACTTGTGTAAGCATTTTCTGCATGCCCCGTTCATGAAGTATATGTTGGATGAAAGAAGTGACTTCCTTTGATTCACGTGCATTTGATATAAGTTGCCGCCATGAATTCGAGAAAGTTTGTTTTTGCTCCTCTGGAATCATCCCAAGTCAGTCATGCATGTGCGAAGTATTCTATGGTTTGATAGACTGATCATCTTCATTCCATATGTATCCCCTAGCACACCAAGCCACTGATTGATTTGTTCAAGGAAAGGAAGTTTCTTCTTAAGAGCATGCCTTATGCAAGGACTTCAATATCATCATTGATGGTTCCCTACTAGAACTCGGTAGTGTTTTATTGTAAGACTACCATGTGATCATGTTTGTCTGGGACAGCGTGTTCACATGTTTGTAGCAGAACCAGCTCATGTTTTGGAGCTTACTACCGTAGTCCATTTCCTGAGAATCTCGCAACGTCATCTCGTCGATTTGTGTTGCAAACTTTCATTTTTCCTTCTAGACTTGATGTGTCTGGAATATCCTGACACCAACCAGATCTAAATCTCAGGCAGATATGATGGTTGGAACATTTCCCAAGAACTATAATATTGGTCCCTCGATAACCGGTAAAGTGGATGTCGTGGCCAACACACCCAGCCGGAAGACCTATTATTGTAGTATCTTGATTGAAGAAGTTGGCCACCTTCCCATAAGGATTTTGCAGGATTTACTTCTGTAGTTATTTCTTATGGATTCTTGAGCTTCCGAAGTCCGACCTGTTACTTGATGTTCCGGATACCAAACCATTTCAATAAATGGGTATGTTTCCTTGGCCTCGCTAAGGTGAAATCTGAGACGGTGTTATCTTCCTTTGCATCTGCATCTCTTCCACCGGTATTCATCATGGTAGTACATTGTGTTGCTAGGATCCTTGACACGGATATTGGTAAAACCTTGATGGATATGTAAATGCTCAAGTTCTTGAGAGCATGCACAAATGCTAGGTGTTATCATCGGCACTAACTGGGATTGCTCTCAGTTTCCTCAGTTATGCTATAACTTTTCAAACAGTGGACTCACTCTCCACTGTTGAGCTTCTCCCCAGTTACTAAAAACACCGCTTGTGTTGTTTTCAACAAGGTAATCCACATCATCCATTCTAGTTCGAGCATGTCATTCTTTTGAACTCCTTCAAGTGACCGTTTGTGATTTTCCTTGGGTTGGTATAAAGAGTTTCAATGATCTTTGAATCAAAGGTAATTCTTTTTGCCACCTAAGGGGATATATCTATGAGTCACCATCCCTAAGGTGTCTCGTTGTGGTGTCATGGCAACTCAACTCCTCGCTACGTTGACAACCGTTCACCACCCTCTTAGGTGTGGAATTGTTGTCTACCTAGTGAACCCTCGTCATCTGTTCCACTCCATCCCTCTAGATGTGTGCTTCGTGTCTTAGTCCGAGAGATGTTGCTATGTCTCATTCCGTGAGTTAATCTTGAGTTGTTCGATCTTTGAGAAGATCGATCCTTCTAGAGTCTCCTTCTTCTCTCCTTGTCATGTTAGCTGGAGTTCTCAGAACAAGACGACAAGACAAAGATGGTGATTGAATCAACGCCCTTTTGAAGTGCAACCTAAATCATGAAGTTTGTGCTAGCTTTGTGTCCCTTCTGTCTTCTTACCTCACGTCTTGAATCTCGGGACGAGATTCTTGTTTAGTGGGGGTGAGCTGTCACATCCCTAGATCTGTTATGCTCTGGTCTAGTTAGTCCTACGCTGCATCATGTTTAAATTTCTTTTAAACCAGAAATGGGGATTGCCTAAACCCTAGCATCAAAGGAATTCACTAGGTTCAACTAAAATAATTTCAGTGAATCCAAATGGCTTTCAAAAATGTTCATCATTTCTGGAAAATGCTAGAAACAATAACCAGAGGTGTTGCACATTTTTCCATGACATATTTGGGCTCTGAATTAAATCTTATAGTATTTGCATTTGGGCATTTAAATGCTATTAAATATTTTAAATGCTCAAATAGTCATAAACTAAAATGTTTACTGTTGGATATATTCCAAACAATAGTCATGATTAGTTTCATGATTTTTGGAAATTCCCTCGCATTTTTATTAAAGCCAAACACAATTACAGAAAATAGAAAATGGAAATAAAAGGAGAGAGAGAGGTTACCTGTGCAACTTACCTGGCAGCCCAGCTGGCCCAGCACTATAGCTGAGGCCCAGCCCACTAGGGCGAAGCGGTCGTCTTCAACCCCTGCCAGTAGGCAGAGGCGTGTCGACGCGCGAGGGATCACCGTGGCCACCTCCCTGCTTGCTTCCTCTCTTCGCTGACCCTTCTCGAGACGCCACGGAGACGCTCGAACCTCCTGGACCCCTCTCACTCTCCCTGTGCTCCTCCTCCTCCTCTGTTTCTCTCTCCCGCATAGCCCGAGCGCGGCCATCACCGCCGTCCGCACCACCGCAGCCATAGCCGACCCCGTGCCTCTCCGTGCTGACAATGCCGTCTGCCTCGACGCCGTGAAGTTTTCCCCTCAACAAGCGCAAGCCCAGACGCCCTGCAACACCGACACCACCGTCGCCTTCCTCCTCGGGCTCCGACCACCACTGCCGTCCATTCGCCGCACGCAGGACGCCCCCGAGCCCGCCGAGCTTCTCTCCGACCTCGCAGTGAGCTCCTTATCCTAACCCCTCTCTTTTCCCTCGCATTTGTGAGCTCCAGGACGCATCTCCGCCATGGCCGAGAGCTCGGCTCCGCCGCGCATGTCGTCATCGCCGTTCTAGCCGCCTCCGCTTGCGTCCGAGCCCACCCTCGTGATCAGCAAGCCCCCAGGAGTCAAACGCACCCACTCACCTGTTCTTTTGTGCCCCGTAGCGCCGTCTCGAAGCACCTCCGAGCTCCGGTCGCCCGGCTCGTCGCCGCCGCAGTTACACGCCGCCCTGGCTCCTTCTGCTTGCGCCCCTAGATGCGGGTGAGCGAGGGCTCCCTCTTGGTGCCCTCAGCGCACTCAGCCGCTGCCCCTAGCACCACCCCGGCGAGCCGCCGCCGCACTGGATGGTCGCCGGCGGCCTAACCCCGGCCATGACGACGTGGTACGTCATTAGGGGCTAACCACCACGCTTTAAAACCCCCAGGGGTCAATGACAGCCGGGCCCCATACCTTAATTAACCACAGGGTTATTTCCCTCTTTAACTTAAGCTAATGTCGTGGGCCCACCTGTTAGTTTGACCTCGCCACCTCAGCGTTGACCTGGCCCCACTGGTCAGCCTCTCCTGCGACACTGTTAGACTGACATGCGGGACCCACAGGTCAGGTTTGACCTGGGTCAGCGCAGTTGACCTGTTGACGTCACGCTGATGCAGTATTTGATTTCTGGATTTATTTTAGTTCAGAAAATTCCAGAAAATGCTATAAACTTCTAAAAATCATAGAAAATCTACCGTAACTCAGAATGAAATAAGTTATATATGAAAAATGATCAGAAAAATCCAATCTATCCATCTGTACCATTTTCATGCATGTTAGAACAACTATAGCTGCTGTTTAGCACAAATCATATAAATGGCATTTAAACCTTCACATATGGAGTTTGAATTTGAATCTTGGATTCAAACCAACTTCATTTAATCTGTTCTAAGTTGCATTAGCCAAAACACACTCATTTTTCCATGTCATATTCATGCATCATATTGTTGCATTGCATTGATTGTGTTTCTTCTTTGTTTGTCGGTATTTGTCCCCTCTCAGTAGACGATGTTCCGACGATGAGTTCGATGACACCGATGAAGAACTATACTATCTTCAGAAGTGCCAGGCAAGCAAAAACCCCTTGTTCATTCCGATACAATCCCACTCTCTCGCTCCTGCTCTCTTTTACTACATTAGGACAACAACGATTCATTTGTTACTTGCTGCGGTAGCTGAACCCCTTTATCCTCTGCATGACTTGTCATTGCCACAGTAAATAGATGAAACCCACTAGCATGAGTAGGAGTTGTTTGAGCCCTGATGTGCCTACTCATTCATGCTTGTTTGTCATGCCTGCTATTGCTTAGAGTTGTGTCAGGTCTGATTCATCGAGGATGAATTGGAGGTGTGTGAACATGTCCTACTGTTGAGAGCTAAGTGTGTGAACACGATTTGGTAAAGGTAGCGGTGAGAGGCCATGTAGGAGTACATGGTGGGTTGTCTCATTGAAGCCGTCCTTAGGAACTGAGTTCTGTGTTTGTGATCCATGAACAATTACTACCACACATTGGGCTCCGGGCACTCCAAGCTCTCTCGACTTATTAATCAACTTGATCTCTGTCCAGGAGTTGCAACTAGTTTCTGGTGTTTGTAGGTAGTGTTAGTAGTCTACCAAGTGGCACCCGGTACAGGTGGGCTTGGGACAGACTAGGCACCGTGGCACGGTGTACCAAGCGTAGATCCACCCGTCGAGGTGGGCTTGGGAACCCTGCACACATCGTTTGGGGCCGTGAGCGACACCCCGGCCGGATCTCCTTGCGGATGGAACTCGAATAGGCGATAAACCTGGACGAGAGACTTGTGTGGTTAGTCAAGTCATGGCCGACACCCTCGATGGGCTTCCGCTTGAAGGTTGCCGAGTACATGTCGTGTAAACGGCAGTAAGTGGTGAGAGCGTGTGTGAAGAAGTACACCCCTGCAGGGTTAACATTATCTATTCGAATAGCCGTGTCTGCGGTAAAGGACTTCTGGGTTGCCTGTACAGTTCATAGACGAGTGAAAGTGGATACTCTAAAATACGCAAGATAAGCGTGAGTGCTATGGATGGCCTTCTCGTAGGGAGACGGGAGCGGATCCATAGTAGTGTATTGATATGGTGAATATGTGGACTCATGTGCACCACCTCAAAAGAGTTACTTGCAGTCGTAGTTCAGGAGAGCCACCGAGTCAAAGCTGGCTTGCTGCAGTTAAACCCCACCATCCCCTTGTTTATAATGATGCATATGTAGTTAGATCTGATGTAAGTCTTGCTGGGTACATTTGTACTCACGTTGCTTAATTTATGTTTTTGCAGAGAGACTTCAGTCTCACTAGTAGTTCCACGTGGACTTCGACGTTTAGCTTGTTACCTCAGCTACGATCTTGTGCCCTCGGCAGGATCTGGTAGATAGTCAGGCTTCTCAGCCTTTTTCATTTGTAGATGTCTGTACTCGGACATGTTAAGCTTCCGCATGTGCTTTGACTTGAATGCTCTGATTGTTGGGTCATGAGACCCATGATTGTAATATCTCGCTCCTCGGAGCCTATTGAATAAAATACTTGAGTCGTAGAGTCATGTTGTGATGCCATATTGTATTTGCACATATCGAGCATATTGTGTGTATGTTATTGAAATGCTTGGTATGTGTGGGATCTGACTATCTAGTTGTTTATCCTTGGTAGCCTCTCTTATTGGGAAATGTTTCCTAGTGCTTCCACTGAGCCTTGGTAGCTTGCTACTGCTCCGGAACACTTAGGCTGGCCGGCATGTGTCCTTCTTCGTTCCTGTGTCTGTCCCCTCGGGGAAATGTCACGCGGTGTCTACCGGAGTCCTGTTAGCCTGCTACAGCCTGGTTTGCCGGAGTCCTGCTAGCCCAGTTGCTACAGCCCGGATTCACTCGCTGATGACCGACACGTTCGTTGTTGGGTCATGTATGCCTGTCCCTGTAAGTTAGTACCACTTTGGGTTCACGACTAGCCATGTCAGCCCGGGTTCTTTGTCATATGGATGCTAGTGACACTATCATATACATGAGCCAAAAGGCGCAAACGGCCCCGGGCCAGGTAAGGTGGCACCCGTGGGAATACCGTGCGTGAGGCCGCAAAGTGATATGATGTGTTACATGCTAGATCGGTGTGACTTAGGATTGGGGTCCTGACAGGAACAGTCAAAGAAAGAGTTCTTGCCTGTGTTGCAAAGGTGTGAAATTGAGTAAGACTCAAATCCCGACCACGGCAAAAAATAGAAAAGAAGAATGGAAGTCATTACCTATGCCTCAGTCATAGGTTCTATAAAGTATGCTATGCTGTATACCAGACCTATTGTATACCTTGCTCTGAGTTTGGCAAAGGAATACAATTTTGATCTAATAGTAGATCACTGGACAGCGATCAAGAATATCCTTAGTGAGGACTAAGGAGATGTTTCTCGATTATGGAGGTGATAAAAGAGTTCGTCGTAAAAGTTACATTGATGCAAACTTTTACACTGATCCAGATGACTCTAAGTCTCAATCTGGATACATATTGAATGTGGGAGCAATTAGCTAGAGTAGCTCCGTGCAGAACATTGAAGACATAGAATATTTACAAAATACATACGGCTCTGAATGTGACAGACCCGTTGACTAAACTTCTCTCACGAGCAAAACATGATCATACCTTAGTAATCTTTGGGTGTTAATCACATAGCGATGTGAACTAGATTATTGACTCTAGTAAACCCTTTGGGTGCTAATCACATGACGATGTGAACTATGGGTATTAATCACATACAGATATGAATATTGGTGTTAAATCACATGATGATGTGAACTAGATTATTGACTCTAGTGCAAGTGGGAGACTGAAGGAAATATGCCCTAGAGGCAATAATAAAGTTATTATTTATTTCCTTATTTCATGATAAATGTTTATTATTCATGCTATAATTGTATTAACCAGAAACATAATACATGTGTGAATACATAGACAAACATAGTGTCACTAGTATGCCTCTACTTGACTAGCTCGTTAATCAAAGATGGTTAAGTTTCCTAACCATAGACATGAGTTGTCATTTGATTAATGGGATCACATCATTAGAAGAATGATGTGATTGACATGACCAATTCCGTTAGCCTAGGACTTGATCGTTTAGTATATTGCTATTGCTTTCTTCATGACTTATACATGTTCCTGTAACTATGAGATTATGCAACCCCCGTTTACTGGAGGAACACTTTGGGTGCTACCAAACGTCACAACGTAACTGGGTGATTATAAAGGAGTACTACAGGTGTCTCCAAAGGTACATGTTGGGTTGGCGTATTTCGAGATTACGTTTGTCACTCCGATTGTCGAAGAGGTATCTCTGGGCCCTCTCGGTAATGCACATCACTATAAGCCTTGTAAGCAATGTAGCTAATGAGTTAGTTACGGAATGATGCATTACGTAACGAGTAAAGAGACTTGCCAGTAACGAGATTGAACTAGGTATTGGATACCGACAATCGAATCTCGGGCAAGTAACATACCGATGACAAAGGGAACAACGTATGTTGTTATGCGGTTTGACCGATAAAGATCTTCGCAGAATATGTAGGAGCCAATATGAGCATCCAGGTTCCGCTATTGGTTATTGACCGAGAATAGTTCTAGGTCATGTCTACATAGTTCTCGAACCCGCAGGGTCCGCACGCTTAACGTTACGATGACAGTTTTATTATGAGTTTATAAGTTTTGATGTACCGAAGGTTGTTTGGAGTCCCAGATGTGATCACGGACATGACGAGGAGTCTCGAAATAGTCGAGACATAAAGATTGATATATTGGAAGCCTATATTTGGATATCGGAATGGTTCCGGGTGAAATCGGGATTTTACCGGAACACCGGGGGGTTACCGGAACCCTCCCGGGGGTTAATGGGCCTTAGTGGGCCATGAGGGAGAAGAGGAGGGCCGGCCAGGGCAGGCCGCGCGCCCCCTCCCCCTTTAGTCCGAATAGGACAAGGAAGGAGGGGGGCGCCCCCCTTTCCTCTTTCCCCTCCCCCTTTCCTTCTCCACCAAGGCAAGAGGGGGGAGTCCTACTCCCGATGGGAGTAGGACTCCTCCAGGCGCACCCCTAGGGGGCAAGCCGCACCTCCCCCCTCCCTCCTTTATATACGGGGGCAGGGGGCACCCTAGAAGACACAAGTTGATCTACATGATCGTTCCTTAGACATGTGCGGTGCCCCCCTCCACCATATTCCACCTCGGTCATATCGTCGCGGAGTTTAGGCGAAGCCCTGCGCCGGTAGAACATCATCATCGTCACCACGCTGTCGTGCTGACGGAACTCATCCCCGACACTTTGCTAGATCAGAGTCCGGGGATCATCATCGAGTTGAACGTGTGCTGAACTCGGAGGTGCCGTACGTTCGGTACTTGGATCGGTCGGATCGTGAAGACGTACGACTACATCAACCGCATTGTCATAACGCTTCCGCTTACGGTCTATGAGGGTACGTGGACATTACTCTCCCCTCTCGTTGCTATGCATCACCATGATCTTGCGTGTGCGTAGGAATTTTTTTGAAATTACTACGTTCCCCAACACTGGGTGCCGCGTATGTATCAGAGGATATGCTTCACCAGAGTCCAGTGAGAGTCACGCGGAGCATGTATGTGAAGACAGACCTGCTGAACAGCATACTGCAAGTCGGGGCGCGTCAGGGTCATGTACTGCAAGGCACCCACAATGGAGTGGTAGAAGGCCGCATCAGATGCGGGCAAACCCTCCAAAGCGGAAACCTTGGCCTTGGTGTCGACGGGCGTGGGAGCAGGCTTGCAGTTAAGCATGCCAGCTCGATCGAGAAGCTCATGGGCGTAGCGTTGCTGATGCAGGAAGAACCCATCTGGCCTTCGAACCACCTCAATGCCAAGGAAGTAATGCAGGGGACTCAAGTCCTTCAGGGCAAACTCATCACGAAGACGAGCAGTGAGCCGCTGGAGGAGCGCGACAGTGGATGCCGTCAGAATGATGTCATCAACGTACAACAGCAAGTAGGGCGTGTCAATCCTATTCTGTTTCGGTTAATCCTATTCTGTTGCATAACCTACCATTATTGCTACAATTGTTGATGCCTTACCTGCAATCATAAATGCTTAGTATACGGTGCTAGTTTATCATCTGTGGCCCTACATTCTTTTCCGTCTGCCTTGCTATACTATCGAGCCGTGATCACTCGGGAGGTGATCACGGGTATATACTGTACATACATACATACTATATAGATGGTGACTAAAGTCGGGTCGGCTCGTAGAGTACCCGCGAGTGATTCATGGATTGGGGGCTGAAAGGACATTTGTCCCGACGGCCCTCTGTGTGGATCTTTGTGGCAGAGCGACAAGGCGGGTTGAGACCACCTAGGCGATAGGTGGGCCTGGCACTGATCGGTGTCCGCGGTTACTTCAAAATAACACGCTTAACAAGATCTTCGTATTTGATCTGAGTCTGGCCACTGGCCTATACGCACTAGCCAACTACACGGGAACAGTTATGGGCACTCGACGTCGTGGTATCAACCGAAGCCTTCTTGACGTCAGCGGCTAAGCGGCGCGTGCCAGGTTGGACTGGAACGCCTACCCTTGTATAAGGGAGGCTACGTCTGCTCACCGGCCGCGTTCGCAACATGCAGGTGTGCAATGGGCGACGGGCCCAAACCCCTGCGCGCATAAGATTTAGACCGGCGTGCTGACCTCTCTGTTGTGCCTAGGTGGGGCGGCGACGTGTTGATCTTCCGAGGCTAGGCATGACGCAGGAAAGTGTGTCCGGCCAGAGGGATCGAGCATGTTGGGAAATGTGGTGCACCCATGCAGGGAAGTTTATCTATTCGAATAGTCGTATCCCTCGGTAAAAGGACTACCCGGAGTTGTACCTTGACCTTATGACAACTAGAACCGGATACTTAATAAAACACACCCAGACAAGTTCCAGAGACAACCCGGTGATCGCTTTCCCATAGGGTGACGAGGGGAGGATCGCCGGGTAGGATTATGCTATGCGATGATACCTGGTGGACTTCAATCTACTCTCTTCTACATGCTGCAAGATGGAGGCTGCCAGAAGCGTAGTCTTTGATAGGACTAGCTAACCCCCTCTTATTCTAGCATTCTGCAGTTCAGTCCACCGATATTGCCTCTTTACACTAATACCCATGCATATGTAGTGTAGATCCTTGCTTGCGAGTACTTTGGATGAGTACTCAAGGTTGCTTTGCTCCCTCTTTCCCCCATGTTCCCCTTCTTCCCGGACGTCGCAACCAGATGTTGGAGCCCAGGAGCCAGACGGCACCATTGACAACGACTCCTACTACACAGGAGGTGCCTACTACTACGTGTAGGCCGCTGATGACGACCAAGCGTAGTTTAGGAGGATCCCAGGTAGGAGGCTTGCGCCTCTTTCTATCTGTATCCCAGTTTGTGCTAGCCATCTTATGGCAACTTGTTTAACTTATATCTGTACTATGATATTGTTACTTCCGCTGACTCGTTTATGTTCGAGCACTTGTATTCAAGCCCTCGAGGCCCCTGGCTTATAATATGATGCTTGTATGACTTATTTTACTTTTAGAGTTGCGTTGTGATATCTTACAATGAGTCCCTGATCTTGATCGTACACATTTGCGTGCATGATTAGTGTATGATTGAATCAAGGGCGTCACAGCACTCTCAGGCCTCAATGTGTCGATCATCAGCCGGCGACGCGAGAGGTGGCCCGCGCTCCTCCTGCCTACTGCAAGCGAAGATGACGGCGATGACATGGGGGACGACCGGCGATGCGAGAGGTGGCCCGCGCTCCTTCTGCCTACTGCACGCGAGGATGACAACGATGACGTGGTGGACGGACGACGACGCGAGAGGTGGCTCACGCTCCTCCTGCCTACTGCACGCGAGGATGACGACATCGACGTGGAGGACGGGGATGGATGGGCTCGGCTGAGGCAGCGGCTGGCTGGGCATAGGAGATGGCGGTCGCGTGGGGTTGACTGCGAAAGGGGGTGGGAGGAAAAGAGGTGCGCCAGGGGTGAGATTGACGGCTAGGGTTCTCGCCCAATCCATTATCTCCTCGACTTTACACACAGACAAGCCACCCATGGAGCGCCACACAAGGGAAGGAACATGAAATCTCAAACACCCTCGGCGGGCAAGCCAAATATCAGGCGGTGGCACGGGTGCAACGCAGACACGGCCACACATTGGCAGGAATACCCGCCACAGCCGCTGACGGGCGTGTCCCACACCGCCTGGGCCCCTCGTGTCAGCTTAATACATGAAGGCAGAGAGAGTGCAAAAGGGCGGGCTACTATTAATTATAGTAGTGTTTTCACTCGATCGGATGGTCAGGATCTGTCCACCTGGAGATCCGACAGACATGATTCGTTCGGGGGCGCGATCGACGGCTGAGAGGGCACATGGCCTGAGAAGGCTTCATTTATCTTCAGACTCTAACAATGGGATTGTTCATGTCTTCTAAGTGGTCATGAATTTTATAAATCAGAAAGAAACACATTTGCATGCAAAGAGGAAATGTATCTTTGGATACTCTAAGAAAGAACAATTTAGGGTACACTTGATTCGCAGATTTTTCAAAATGTAGGAATATGAAAAATACAAGATTGAAGTGCCATGTCATACTGAACCTGGTACTAGATTAGTGAACCCAAGGAATTTTGAGTATTTGATGTCACAAAAAAACAAAAATATATTGTATAAAGAGGCTTGAGTGGATAAGAAAATTCCTCCAAAATAAAGCATCCCTAGAAAATTAGTACAAGGATACAACCCCTACAAAATTCGCATGAAGTTCCTTTGTATCAAAATTCATATGTGCATTTTTACACCCCACCCACGGATCAGTGCCACAACACACCTCACCCCATCCAATCACGTCATGCCAACCCCCGCCCCACGGATCGCCCCCCATGATCCGTGTGCTCACCTCGAAGCCCAATCCCAGTCATCCATCTCCCTCCGATCCAACGCCCCAAACTTCGTCTCCCTCCTCCAGCCTGCGCCTTCTCCCCCCCCCCCCAAATTTTCCTAACCCGCGCCCATCCCTCTCCCCTATCTATTTAACCCTTGCGCCTCCCACCCCAGACCACACCACAGCTCAAATCCCGCGCCGACAAAGCATCCCCACTCAAACCCTAGCCTCTGTCCCCCTCCTGCTTCGATGGCCCGCACGAAGCAGACAGCGTGCTCGACTACGGGGAGGAGGAGCCAGAGGAGGAGAAGGAGGAGGAGCCAGTGCCTGCTCCGGCGAGGAAAGGGAGAAAGAAGAAGCGGGCGGCCAGGATCGGCGAGCCGCGCGTCAAAAGAGGATGAGTGCCTCACCGAAGCGTGGAAAATCGTCTGCCTCGACCCGATCACCGGTACGAACCAGAACGTCGACACGTATTGGGAGCGCATCAAGTCCGAGTTCGACGAGCGCAAGCTCGTTGACCCCTACTTCAAGGGCGTCCACATGCAGCGCGGCTCGAAGGCCATGGCGAATCATTGGGCCATCATCCAAACGGCGTGCAACAAATGGCATGGGATCGTCGAGGAGATCACGGCTTGCCCGGAGAGCGGTGCCAACATTGAGGGTCAGGCATGACACGCTTGTCTCGCGCTCATTCTTTCGTCGTGGTACGCCGTCGTCTGTTGTTCTTCGGCGCAAATGGTGCAGATGTTCGTCATGTATCGCCAGGACAGCAGCACCGACGCTGATTTCAAGTACCTCCACGCGTTCTCCCGGATCAAGAAGTGGGCGGAAGTCCGACGCACCCTCGCTAAGGCCAAGGAGACGTACAAGCCGGACGCGCCGACGCCAGGCGCGTCAGATGGGCGCCCGGACGGGAACAAGCAATCCAAGACGGTGAAGGATGCCGCGCCGGCTATCGCGTGCCTGCAAGAGTCCATCGAGCAGTGCATCGTCGACGCCCAGACCCGCGCTGCCTAGAGGGAAGAGAAAACCAAGGAGAGATGGTCGGCGTTGATGCTGAACAATGCCGTCAAGCTCGACCTGCTCCGGACCAACGTCGCCGCAAAGAAGAGGAACACCGGCTTGGCTTTCTTGATTGGGAAGGTGGGGACATGCCGGCGATGGACGAGCAGGTCAAGGCGTGGTACTTGGCGGAGCATGGCCTCATCCTCAATCAGATGCCGTCGACGGCGCCAACTCCCACGCCGACCCCAACGCCGCCGCCTAGCCTGAGCGATGATGCCTCCACGGCGCCCAACACAAAAGCCGCACCGACGCCGTCCAGCCCGCACACGCTGACTCCCACCAGTCCGATGCCGGAGGCCGCCGCCGCCGTTTGATGCATTGCCTATGCGTCTTTTCTTTTTTGCACGCCGAACTTTTTATTGATCGCCGAACTATGGCAAGGTGACCGCCGATCGCCGGGACTTTGTTGCGTTGATCGCCGGACTTGTGGGGTTTTTTGGTAGCGGGAATGGACAAGTTTGAATTACCGACGCCTTCGGCGCGGCACCCGGGGGCGTGGCTGGGACCTCGATCGCCCCGAGGGCCTAAAAATCGCCAAGCGTGCGTCTGAAATAGCGCCGGCCTATGCACTAGGGGGCCGAACGAGTGGAGTTGCTCTTAGGCCGTGTGACTTTATTCATAAAACGGGATGAAAACATATTTTGACAAGAATATCTACTATCTCTTCCATCTCCACTAGAACATGTAACATATGGTTTGCGATTACCACATGTATGACCGGACATGACTATCTTCTTCTCAGTTTTCGACACTTCTCAACAACTAACAAAGAATATAAAATGATGTTCACAAAAAAAAAAGAATATAAAGTGATGCGTGTTATCCTGGAACAGGGCATGCCATTCCTATACAAGTATACATACATTTGTTTTTCCATGACGAAGCACGAGATCGTACCTTGTATAAATCTTCATTTTTTCTAAGTGGTCATAAATTTTATAAACCAGGGAAAGAAATACAACTGCGTCCAAAGAGGAAATGTATCTCTGGACACTTAAACACTTAAGGACGAACAATTAAGGGTCCCTTCGAATTGTATTTTTTTTAAATGTAAGAGTAGGAAAAATACAGTACAAGATTAAAGTGCCATGTCATGTTGAACCCTACCAGACTAGTGAGCCCCAGAAATTTTGAGCATTCGACCTTATAGAACTGAATTGTATAAAAAAGTTTGACTGAATGATTTTTTCCCTGAAATAGAAAAATCCTAAAGCTTTATAAGGGTAAATATCCTTCAAAATTCATATGAAATTTCTTTAATTAAAATCAAGATTTTCCCACAGAACTGAATTTTCTATGCGTTCCCGCGCCCACGTGTGCACCGAAACGCGATGATAGCGCGGGAACACCCCACCCACGGATCAGCTTCACACCACACCTCGGCCAGCCAATCACGTCACACGAAACACCCTCCCACGGATCGCCCCCCACGATCCGCGTGCTCACCCCTAAACCCGATCCCAGCCGTCCATCTCCTCCCGATCCAACGCTCCAAACTTCGTCTCCCTCCTCCAGCCCGCGCCTTCCCCCCAAAATTTCCCCGACCCGCGCCCACCCCTCGCCTATTTAACCCCGCGCCTCACCACCAGACCACACCACAGCTCAAATCCCCCACCGGCGAAGCATCCAAACCCTAGACTCCTCCCCCCACCAGCTCCGATGGCCCGCACGAAGCAGACGGCGCGCAAGTCCACCGGCGGCAAGGCGCCGCGGAAGCAGCTGGCGACCAAGGCGGCGCGCAAGTCGGCCCCGGCCACCGGCGGCGTGAAGAAGCCCCACCGCTTCCGCCCGGGAACCGTGGCGCTCCGGGAGATCCGCAAGTACCAGAAGAGCACGGAGCTGCTCATCCGCAAGCTCCCCTTCCAGCGCCTCGTCCGTGAGATCGCGCAGGACTTCAAGACCGACCTCCGCTTCCAGTCCTCCGCCGTCTCCGCCCTGCAGGAGGCCGCCGAGGCGTACCTGGTGGGGCTCTTCGAGGACACCAACCTGTGCGCCATCCACGCCAAGCGCGTCACCATCATGCCCAAGGACATCCAGCTCGCCCGCCGCATCCGCGGGGAGCGCGCCTAGGTTTGGCTGTAGCAGTTCGTGTCTTGCGATCTGGTTGTAAGGAAATGTGCTGGCTGGGTTCCCATGTAGTGTTGATATGATCTTTCTTCTCGTCTCTGGTGATCTTTCCTGATGTAGTGTGATGCTGAAACGAAATGGCAATGAAAAGTGCAGTTATCTTCGGATGCAAATTTGTCCTGTGGTGTCATTTCTTTGCTGCTTAATTGTTTTAATCATGTCTTGCTGATTAGATGGTTGAAGAACACATGTCCTGAATTAGTGTTGCACTGATGGGATTGAACAATGCATGATCTAATTGATTTAACACTGTCGCTTGGATTTGGTGATTCTGTTAATCTGCTCTGTTATTTCTTCTTGGTTGCTGTGAGATTCAGTTGTCTTTTTCCTATCAGGTAATTTTGTACACTATGCAAGGCAGATTGTCTTTCCATTTTCACCTTGGGCAGGTTGAGAAGGAGATGGACTGGATTCCTGATCTGTTGAAACCATTGCCAGGTGCATATGGCAATGAACATGAGCACAGTGTGTCTGATATCACCAAGGTGAACTTCTTGTATCCAATTTTGTTTGTCCTTGCTTTGCAGTTCTATAGAGATATACAGTGGCAATCAGATCTCTTTCAGTTTAGGCATCTACGGGAACGTTCAGAAACAATTGCCTCTTCATAACTTTACTAGCAGTGCATGGGTTTGGGTCCCGGGTGTGGATTTTTGTCTAGTCAAAGGATCAGCAGTGGAAAATATTTTTTCTGAATACGATGTGTGCTGGGTGTCTCTAGTGTTGATATGATGCTTGCTGTCTGGTGATCTTTCTTTCCTGCGTTGTGACGCTGAAATGAAGTGGCAACGAAAACTTCAGTTCTATGATGCAAATTTGTCCTGTCGTCTCATTTGTTTGCAGCTTAATTTTTTTGGTCATCTCCTGCTAACAAGATGATGAAAAAAAAATACATGACCTGAACTAATGTTGTACAGATGGTATTGAACACTATTATATTTTGGTTTAACATTGTCGCTTTGATTTTGGTGATTCTGTCGGTCTGCTCTGTTATATTGTTTGGCTGCTGTGATATTCAGTTGTCTTTTCTCCTTCTGGAAAATTATGTACGTGCGACTCAGAAGCGAATAGCAGCAGAGCTCGGGGGCAGGATGCCACGGTGAGAAGTAGTGGATTCCTGCTGTTAAAAAACATTGCCAGGGTGTACATTGCCTCTGATATCGCCAAGCTGAACTTCTCATATCCATTTTTGTTGGTCCTTGCTGTGCAACAAGCGCTTCTCCGCACTAGCAGTTCTATAGAGATATACGGTGGACAATCAGCTCTCTTTCAGTTCAGGCATTTATGGGAATGTTCAGAAACCATTTCTTGTTCATTACTTTACCAGCAGTGCATGGATTTGGGTCCTATGCATGGATTTTGTCTAGTCAGAGGAACAGAAGTTGAAATTATCTCTCTTAATACCATCCATCTTTCCCTTGCTATATTTGCAATATTACCTTAACATGTTGCTATGACTTGTTACCGATGTACATTCTGCTAGTGCTGTTACAGCTTATTGCGCCGATCCTATACAAGAACAAAGGTAAACACAAAATAAGCCAGTGTATGAGTTATGAACTGAAAAAGTATGAGGGATTCAACACTGAATAGAGACACCATATGCTGCTACCATGTTGCCTACAGCTTTAGAATTAGATGCATGAAAATTTTCATGTGACCTGAACATGAGTAATTTGTTTCCTCAAGGTAAAGTGATCCAAGCTTTTGTATTTTGCGAGGCTTGTTAGGAGTTTCATTTATGTCCGTCAGTTTGTTTTAGAATTATAAACACTTGCTGGGTTAAGCTGCAGGATTGAAAGATTCTCAAACTATGTTGGCATTTTTTGTTGTTAGCATGTATAACTGACTTTGTTTGGCCCAACTTCAGACAAGCTAAATGATTCATACTGTCCCCATTTCCTAGCATTTTCGTGTGTGCACTCAACCTCTGTTATTCCTTCCAGTTTGTTCTGTATCATATCAATTATCCATGGGGATTTGGGGAATCAAAGTCTAAGCATATCTGTTAGATCAGTAGATTGATGTTGCAAGTAAAATTCCCACTTTATTATGTGATTTTTGGCTGCCTCAGAGAACCAACATTCGTCTGTGTATTCAGACTGAACATGATCAGATTGGCAAAGTTTTTGAAGAATTGACTGCCTTTGAAGCTAAATACCAGAAGCTGAATGAACCATTGTAAACAGAGGTACGTTTCAGATCCCCCTCCCCTCCCCTCCCGCGACGCTCCCGCGAGCGTCGGGGGAAACCCTAGCTCTGGCCTGCGGCCCTCCTCCTCGCGCCTCCCTCCCCTCGGCGCCGCCCCGACGTACTGGTGGGCTAAGCCCTGCCACCGTGGGCGGTGACGAGGTGTTACTCCGGACGACGGTCGCGGGATCCAAGATCGGGCGGCGGCGCGGCAGCAGCAGGTGGCAGAGACGTGGGTCGCGGGTGGCGGCGTGAAGGGGCTGGGGTGCGGTGGGCTCCGGTGGCACTGACCCTGTCGGCATGCGGCCAGATCTGGGCCAGGCGGCGCGGGCCGGGAGCGGCGCGAGCTGCGGGTGTCCGCCTCTGCCGTGGCCATGGCTGGTAGGGGCGGAGGCGCAGCGGCGGTGCTGCTGGACATCAGGATTTCTATGAGACAGTGCTGCTGGACAAGAAGCCAATAGTCTGTGATATGAGATGGGTGGACTGGAAATATATCAAGGAGAATGAAGAACACTATCTTGGTGTGTTTGACAGTTTCAAGGGTTGTGGAGTGGATACATTTGTTGGGCAGAAGCTCACAAAGTGGAATGATGAGCTCATAATGCAATTCTACTCCACAACACACTTCTATCCAGATGGCAGGTTAGTATGGATGTCTGAAGGTACAAGGTACCAATCTACTATTGAAGAATGGGCCAATCTGATCAATGCACCTAAGGAGAAATAGGATGACTTGGATGTCTATGCCAAGAAGAAGATGGATCACAACACTGGCACATATGTACAAGGAGATCCCAGATGCTGCCGTTGAAACACACAAGTTTGGATCAGTACATTACTTTCTGTCAGGTGTGCCAACCATCGACTGGATCCTCAGGCACACTCTTTTGCCTAAGTCAGGAGATCACAATATGATCAGAGGCCATGCAATCAATCTGCTACACTTATTTGATGTGCCTCAAAAGTTCAAGGTCATGAGCCTCATAGTTGAAACTATCAAGAGGACATCTGCTGACCAGAAGAGAAGTTGTGGGTATGCCCCACAGATCCAGGAGCTGATTAACTCCAAGATGGGCACTGACACATACTTGTTGGACAAGGATCACATGCCTATCTATCCAGTTTTGAGGACAACCAAGTGGTTATGGATGAAGATGAACCATCTTCTGTGCAAGCACAAACAAAGAAGGAGAAGGCAAGGACCGAGAAGGCTGCCAAGATGCCAACTATTGACGAGGCATCTGAGTATTTCCTGAAGAGCAAGCAAGATCAGCTTGGCTACTTGATTGCATCCACTCTAAGGATTGAGAAGGGGTTGGCCACCTTGACTCAAAACCAGGAGAGCCTGGAGAGGATCATGGAGGAGAAGTTCTATGACTTGGATGTGAAGGTAATTGAGATCCAGTCTGTTGTTGAGCCACTCCAAGATGACATGCAGGAGAGGAAGGGCAAGACAACCACTGAGGCATTTGTTAGAGTGCCTAGAGCTCAGAGATCAGCTGCAGTGCCAGTGACAGACACAAGAGCAACTTCATCTTCACCTGCTACAGCTTCAGTACCACCAGCTCCGGCACCTACTCCACCAGCTCCAACTTCATCAACTGATGCCTTCGTTCTTGGAGTCATTTCTACACCACCACATCAAGACCAAGCCTGAGAGTCTACATAGTACTATGCATTTTCTAAGAACTTTTTGGTAACTTGTTGCCAAGGGGGGGGGGGGATGTATAGAACATAGGCTTCGAGAGAGAGTGTCTGCTTTTTATTCTCTCTTGTTTTGGTGGTTGAACTTTGTTTGCTTTCGCTTGTTTGAGATACTTTATGTCTGTGTGATACTTGGATGATCATGTGTTTGATCATATGCTACATTAATGCTTGTTGGATGATATTATCCTTTTATCTCTATATGATCATTCACTTTGCTTGGTGATGAGTGCATGTATTTTGATTATTATCATTTTGAGCGCTCCACCAAGATGTATGTGACATGGGAGAGGAACTCATGATCCTAACTCTATGTGCATTTGCAGTCCAAAGCAAATCTCAATCTATGCACAAATTTAGGGGGAGCTCTCACATTTCACATATTTCTCAAAGCGACAATGCTTTTCAATCTTATTATCATTTGTCGAAGCTTTGATCTATATGTTGTCATCAATTACCAAAAAGGGGGAGATTGAAAGTGCAACTATCCCTATGTGGTTTTGGTAATTCCTAACAACATATAACTCATTGAGCTAACATTATTTCAGATAAATATTTCAGGAAAAGCTCAATGAATGGCATGGCATGGATGAGAAAAGTGGACCCCTCAAAATGCTAAGGATAAAAGGATTGGCTCAAGCTTCAAGCTCAAGACTCTAAATTTTATATTTTAGTGATCCAAGATCACATTGAGTCTATAGGAAAAGCCAATACTATCAAGGAGGGATGAGGTGTTGCTTAAGGAGGTTCTTGCTTCATAGTGCTTAGTGATATGCTCCAAAACCCTCAAATACTTTCCCACATCCACATATGACCTAAACATAAAGTCCAACTCGGACCCACTGATTCTTTCTATCCGGCGCCACCGAGTTCAGATGTCATAGCCACTGCCACAAACCCTAGGCAAATCGGTCTCACCGATAGGGATCTCGGTCTCACTGAGATGGGATTGTAATCTCTTTGTTTCCCTTCGTAACGTTTCGGTACCATAGAGATGAGCGATCGGTCCCACCGAGATTGCAATGTAAACTCTCTGTTTCCCTTTCGTAACATTTCGGTCCCACCGAAATGAGCGAACCGGTCCCACCGAGTTTACCTGACCAACTCTTTGGTTAGCTTATTACCAAAATCGGCCTTACCGAGTTGGTGTAATCGGTCTCACCGAGATTATGTTATGCCCTAATCCTAACCATATCGGTCCTACCGAGTTGCATGTAGGTCCCACCGAAAACTCTAACGGTCACTAGGTTTACTGAATCGGTCAGACCGAGTTTCTCAATTCGGTCCCACCGAGATTGGTAAATTGTGTGTAACCGTTAGATTTTGTGTGGAGGCTATATATACCCCTCCACCTCCTCTTCATTCGTGGAGAGAGCCATCAGAACAAACCTACACTTCCAACTTACATTTTCTGAGAGAGAACCACCTACTCACGTGTTGAGACCTAGATATTCCATTCCTACCATATGAATCTTGATCTCTAGCCTTCCCCAAGTTTCTTTCCACTCAAACCTTCTTTCCACCAAATCCAAATCCTGTGTGAGAGAGTTGAGTGTTGGGGAGACTATCATTTGAAGCACAAGAGCAAGGAGTTCATCATCAACACACCATTTGTTACTTCTTGGAGAGTGGTGTCTCCTAGATTGGCTAGGTGTCACTTGGGAGCCTCCGACAAGATTGTAGAGTTGAACCAAGGAGTTTGTAAGGGCAAGGAGATCGCCTACTTCATGAAGATCTACCGCTAGTGAGGCAAGTCCTTCGTGGGCGACGGCCATGGTGGGATAGACAAGGTTGCTTCTTCGTGGACCATTCTTGGGTGGAGCCCTCCATGGACTCGCGCAGCCGTTACCCTTTGTGGATTGAAGTCTCCATCAACATGGATGTACGATAGCACCACCTATCGGAACCATGGCTCAAAAATCACCGTGTCTCCAAATTGCGTTTGAATTCTCCAAACCCTTCCCTTTACATTCTTGCACGTTGCATGCTTTATTTTCTGCTGCTCATATACTCTTTGCATGCTTGCTTGAATTGTGTTAAGATTGCTTGACTTGTGCTAAGTTTGCTAAAATCTGCCAAAGACTAAAATTGGGAAAAGGTTAAGTTTTATTTGGTCAAGTAGTCTAATCAACCCCCCTCTACACATACTTTCGATCCTACAAGTGGTATCAGAGCTTTGGTCTCCATTTGCTTTGATTTCCATAGCTTTTGGTGGTCATAGCCTTGGTTTCACAACCTAGGAGAGTATGGCGTCTAGCGAGGGAAACTACCACCATAGAGGTCCTTACTTTGATGGTACTAATTTTGCTAGTTGGAAGCATAAGATGAAAATGCATATTCTTGGACATAACCCCGCCGTTTGGGCTATTGTGTGTATTGGCTTGCAAGGTGAATTCTTTGATGGGAGAGAACCGAACCGTGAAGCTAGCAGGAAGAATTGAAGATGCTGCAATACAACGCTCAAGCTTGTGATATCCTCTTCAACGGATTGTGCCCCGAAGAATTCAACAAAATCAGCTGTCTTGAGAATGCAAAGGAAATTTGGGATACTTTGATTGATATGCACGAAGGTACCGACTCCGTCAAGGAATCCAAATTGGATGTGCTTCAAAGTCAACTTGACAAGTTCAAGATGAAGGATGGTGAAGGCGTCACTAAAATGCACTCTAGGCTTGCTCTCATCACAAATGAGATTGCCGGCTTAGGAAGCGAAGAGATGACCGAAAAAATCATCATCAAGAAGATCCTAAGATCCTTGGATGGAAAATATGATACCGTGTGCACCTTGATCCAAATGATTCCCAATTACAAGAATCTCAAGCCAACGGAGGTCATTGGAAGAATTGTTGCTCATGAGATGTCACTCAAGGATAAGGAGGAGCTGCACAACAAGTCAAGTGGTGCTTACAAAGCCTCATGTGAAGCTCCCACATCATCAAGTGAGAAACAAACCTTCAATGAAGAATTGAGCCTAATGGTGAAGAACTTCAACAAATTCTACAAGAGTAGAAGCAAGGAAAGAAGTTCCAAGTCAAGGTCCTACAATGATAAAAGATCTTCTAGTCGAGATCGAAATTGCTACAACTGTGGAAGACCCGGACACTACTCCAATGAGTGTACGGCTCCCTACAAAAGAAGAAAAGAATCACCTAAGAGGAGAAGTAAAAGAGAAGAATCACCGCCAAGAGAGAGAAGGAGTAGAGATAATCGTTATGAACGAAGAACATCCCGAAGAAGCAAGGATTCGGAAAGGAAGGACAAGTCATCAAGGAGCTACACAAAACTAAGACATCAAGCTCATGTTGCTTAATGGGTATCCGGTTCCGACTTCGAACATCACTCCGAGAGAAGCTATCACTTTGACTCCGAACATACTCAAGATGAAGGTGTTGCCGGTCTAGCACTTGTGTCAACCAACTCCTACGACATATTTGATTCACCAAATGAGGGACTTGGAAGATGCTTCATGGCTAAAGGCCCAAAGGTAACACACCCCGAGTATGTTGATTTCAATAGTGATGAAGATGACTTGCTAGGTGATGATGATTTACTTATTGACAACTCTAGTGATGAATACTATGATGAAACGTCAATTAATCATGCTAATCAAGATAAAACGAATGACGATGATAAGGAGAAGATTGAGCTCCTAACTAAAGAACTAAACACTCTTAAGTTAGCTCATGAAACTATCTTAGGGGATCATCGAGAACTTTTAAGGACTCATGAGAAGTTACGCTTTGAAAAGCTCAACCTTGAGCAAGAGCATGAGTTCTTAAAGGCAATCAATGATGATCTTCGCAAGAAAAGTTCTTCTTACATTGCCAAGCATTTACTCTTATCTACTTACATGCCTCAAGTCAAGTCTAGTAACAAGAACAAGAAGGATTCTTCCTCTAGTAGTAACAATAATCATGCTAAATCCAATGTTGTTGCTTCTAGTAGTTCTCTTGATTCCACTAATGATTCTCTTAGCCAAGTTACACTTGAGCAAGAAAATAGCTTATTGAAGGGAATTATAGAGAAAGGTGTTTACAAGAGCCTTGCCGGGAGTAAGCAATTCGAGGAAATTGTACGCAAGCAAGGAAGGCACCGGAAGAACCAAGGTGTTGGTTTTGAACGAAAGTTCAATGCCAATGGAGTTGAGTGGGAAGAAGATCAATACCCCAAGACGAAGTTTGTTCCACAACAAGAGAAGTATGATCCTACTTCCTTCAAAGGGACACAAGCTCAAGATGATCTTCCACCACAAGACCACAAGCAAAAAGGCAAGGATGAGCTTCAAGAGGAGATTGATGCATTTGAAGAAGCTCCCAAGGCCTTGGTCAAGTGGGTTCCCAAGACTACGTCAAGTTCTACTTCATCAAGTACGACTACAACTCCAAGGATTCCCATCAAGATGGTGTGGATCCCGAAGAAGAAGAACTAGAGAGTTCTTGAGGGTGACTCCGCCAACAAACTTCACTCATATCATTTTGGCAAGGACAAGTGCAATCAACTTCCACATCTTGCACTAGTTCATGGAGTCACAAACCCTCTTGTTGGTAAACCTTGACAAGGGACAAGGTAACCTAATGCTTTCATAGACATCATATTGTGTGTGCATCACTCTATGTCTATGGATATCCTTGTTTGTTCCTTGTGGGACTAACCCGTGTAGGTATTGAAAGTGCAACTCACTCCAAAGGATTGCTCCAAATGATCTACATCAACATTGAGCATCCACATCTTCAACACCTACATGAAGTCATCATCGACAAAACCCAAGGTTAGTTCATCCCTCTAAGGGGGGATCTCACATCTAGGGGGAGCTTTACTCTAAGAATTGAGTTAAAGCAACTCTAATGGTGTGAACACATCAATGCATTATGTAAAAGTGGTAACCCCACTTGAGCTTAAACGATGAGTATGACCTATGATCAAATGTTCTCATTTGACTCCTAAGTCAATATACTCATATATAGATGACCTAGTCATCGCCAATTGCTTGATAGATGCTAGAATTGGTTGTGCATGCTTTGCCACATATTTCATTTGTCATTTTATTGTGTGAGCATGTTGGTTGCATATTTCACTCATTCGAGGACATCCACTTGTAGTTTTGCTTGGTTGGTTTCTTTTTCTTTTGCCAAGTGGATGGACAAGAATGCCTAAGAAACCTTCTCTAGCTATCTATGCTTTTCTTGTCTCAAACTCTATTCATGCCACATCACAAAATTTGATCAAGTTAGATTTGAACCACTCTGTGTGAGGAGCACTCGGAGTCCCCGATTCGTCATGGACTTAAACATCCAAAACTTCTTTGTGTGTTTCGGTCTGACCGATTCTTCCATTTCGGTCATACCGAGATCACTAAGTCGATCTAGGTTTTCAATCTCGGTGCAACCGATTTGAACATTTCGGTCCCACCGAGTTGCAGTAACTGCTTGTAGTAATGCATCTCGGTGCCACCGAGTTGTTCCACTCGCTCACACCGACAGGGTCGGGCTATATATACCCACGGGCAAAATTTTGGAAATTTTCTCCGAACACTTTCGCCAGCGCTCAGCCCGCTCTGCCTCCAGGATCTCTGGATCGTCCTCCTCGTCGCCAGCCGCCTCCCGCCGCTGGTCTCCGCCGCCGTCAACGGGAATCAACTCTGCCGTTGCCGCCGTAGCGAGTCCATCGCTGAACTAGGGTATGGACTTGATCACTGTGCTATCCCTATCTGATTCCTAGCACATTGTGTTCGCAATGAATCTTGCCACGATTGAAACTATCTCATCTAGTCAAAACGCTCCATAGATTAGGTTTGGATTGAAAATTTAGGGTTAGGTTTCCGTCGAAACCATCTTGGACCCACCGAGTTGTAGAAATCGGTTCCACCGATTTGGCCAAGGCCATTGCACATGTGATTCTCGGTCTGACCGAGAATTGCAAATCGGTGTGACCGAGTTCAGGACTTTGTGAAACCCTAGCAGTCTTGGTGCCACCGAACTGTGACTCAGTCTGACCGAGTTCACTAGTTTAGGTTCCTAAAGCTATTTCGGTATCACCGAGTTTACAAATTGGTAGATCTGAAATGCTTTCTGTGGAAAACTAAAACTAAGTTTTTGACTCATTCTTTTGCAAAAACCTCTGTATTTTGTGATGCTCATCCCCTCTATCTCATCTATATCTATTCACAGGGTCAGCTGTCAGTGTTTGCAACATGTTTGATCAGAGTGACAGCCAGAACAGGGAAGAGGAGCAGGTTCCTATGAGTGAGGGCACTAGTCCCTCTAGTTCCTCAGATGAGGGCAGCAGGAGCACCCAAGCAACTTACCCAAAGCTGCCACCAGGAACAGGAAGAAGAAACCTCAGACTCTGAGGATGAAGACTATGTGGCAGAAGAGGATGAAGCCACATCCAGGAAAGTGCTTAAGAAGGAATATGGCACAGCTGCAGCCACCAAGACTGGTCTGAAAAGGAAAATCCCAGCCAAGAGGACTCCTATGCTGAAAGTCAGAGCATCAACTCAGGAAACTGAGAGATTAGAACCCAAAGAGCCAAAAGTGACTGAGAAGAAGAGGAAGGAAAGGGTCAAGAAGACCATGGCCAGGGTTGTTGGAAAGCCTTCCATGATGGAAGAGGAAGAAGAAGAAGCTGCTGCACCAGCTCCCAAAGCTCAAAAGCTTATGGGTGATGCCATCAGGTCAGGGGCTGCTTCATCAAAGCCCAAAGAAGCACCCAAGGCTGCTTCCAAGCCCAGGACTGCACCTAAGAGGAATACTAGGAACATTCCAGATGCTGAGAAGAACAAGGCCCTAGTGCCTGAAGTTGTTACTGAAGAGGAAGATGATGAAGAGCATATCTTGAGAAAGTTGAAGCCTAAAATTCCAGATCATAACGATGCTCATCCTGTAGCTGAGAACATGAAGCTGAGAAAGGATGCATGACTCAGACAGTGGAGGTTGACTGATACTTATGCAGTCAGGAGGAGAACTGCTGTGGACTACAGGTTCCATACAAAGGAACATCAGGATTTCTATGAGACAGTGCTGCTGGACAAGAAATCAATAGTCTGTGATATGAGATGGGTGGACTGGAAATATATCAAGGAGAATGAAGAACACTATCCTGGTGTGTTTGACAGTTTCAAGGGCTGTGGAGTGGATAAATTTGTTGGGCAGAAGCTCACAAAGTGGAATGATGAGCTCATAATGCAATTCTACTCCACATCACACTTCTATCTAGATGGCAGGATAGTATGGATGTCTGAAGGTACAAGGTGCGAATCTACTATTGAAGAATGGGCCAATCTGATCAATGCACCTAAGGAGAAATAGGATGACTTGGATGTATATGCCAAGAAGAAGATGGATCACAACACTATGGCACATATGTACAAGCAGATCCCAGATGCTGCTGTTGAAACACACAAGTTTGGATCAGTACATTACCTTCTGTCAGGTTTGCCAACCATCGACTGGATCCTCAGGCACACTCTTTTGCCTAAGTCAAGAGATCACAATATGACCAGAGGCCATGCAATCAATCTGCTACACTTATTTGATGTGCCTCAAAAGTTCAAGGTCATGAGCCTCATAGTTGAAACTATCAAGAGGACATCTGCTGACCAGAAGAGAAGTTGTGGGTATGCCCCACAGATCCAGGAGTTGATTAACTCTAAGATGGGCACTAGCACATACTTGTTGGACAAGGATCACATGCCTATCTATCCAGATTTTGAGGACAACCAAGTGGTTATGGATGAAGATGAACCATCTTCTATGCAAGCACAAACAAAGAAGGAGAAGGCAAGGACTGAGAAGGCTGCCAAGATGCCAACAATTTATGAGGCATCTGAGTACTTCCTGAAGAGCAAGCAAGATCAGCTTGGCTACTTGATTGCATCCACTCTAAGGATTGAGAAGGGGTTGGCCACCCTGACTCAAAACCAGGAGAGCCTGGAGAGGATCATGGAGCATAAGTTCTATGACTTGGATGTGAAGGTAACTGAGATCCAGTCTGTTGTTGAGAAACTCCAAGATGACATGCAGGAGAGGAAGGGCATGACAACCACCGAGGCATTTGCTAGAGTGCCTAGAGCTCAGAGATCAGCTATAGTGCCAGTGACAGACACAAGAGCAACTTCATCTACACCTGCTACAGCTTTAGTACCACCAGCTCCAGCACCTACTCCACCAGCTCCAACTTCATCAACTGATGCCTTCATCCTTGGAGTCATTTCTAAACCACCACATCAAGACCAAGCCTGAGAGTCGACATAGTACTATGCATTTTCTAAGAACTTTTTGGTAACTTGTTGCCAAAGGGGGAGAAAAATGTATAGATCATAGGCTTCTCGAGAGAGTGTCTGCTTTTTATTCTCTCTTGTTTTGGTGGTTGAATTTTGTTTGCTTTCGCTTGTTTGAGATACTTTATGTCTGTGTGATACTTGGATGATCATGTGTTTGATCATATGCTACATTAATGCTTGTTGGATGACATTATCCTTTTATCTCTGTATGATCATTCACTTTGCTTGGTGATGAGTGCATGTATTTTGATTATTATCATTTTGAGCGCTCCACCAAGATGTATGTGACATGGGAGAGGAACTCATGATCCTAACTCTATGTGCATTTGCAGTCCAAAGCAAATCTTAATCTATGCACAAATTTAGGGGGAGCTCTCACATTTCACATACTTCTCAAAGCGACAATGTTTTTCAATCTTATTATCATTTGTCGAAGCTTTGATCTATATGTTGTCATCAGTTACCAAAAAGGGGGAGATTGAAAGTGCAACTATCCCTAGGTGGTTTTGGTAATTCCTAACAACATATAGCTCATTGAGGTAACATTATTTCAAGATAAATATTTCAGGAAAAGCTCAATGAATGGCATGGCATGGATAAGAAAAGTTGACCCCTCAAAATGCTAAGGATAAAAGGATTGGCTCAAGCTTCAAGCTCAAGACTCTACATTTTATATTTTAGTGATCCAAGATCACATTGAGTCTATAGGAAAAGCCAATACTATCAAGAAGGGATGAGGTGTTGCTTAAGGAGGTTCTTGCTTCATAGTGCTTAGTGATATGCTCCAAAACCCTCAAATACTTTCCCACATCCACATATGACCTAAACCTAAAGTCCAACTCGGACCCACTGATTCTTTCTATCTGGCGCCACCGAGTTCAGATGTCATAGCCACTGCCACAAACCCTAGGCAAATCGGTCTCACCGATAGGGATCTCGGTCTCACCGAGATGGGATTGTAATCTCTCTGTTTCCTTCGTAACATTTCGGTACCACCGTGATGAGCGATCGGTGAAAGTGCAATCATGCCCTTAATCATATTTTGATGTTGATGACAACACATATGCTAGGGACTAATCATGTTTATCAAGTATATCTCAGGATTATGTCTCAAAGACCGTGTGCATGGATCATGACTAGGGAAAAAAAGCATATAACTCAAGAATGGAGATACAAGACATTGACGTCGTTTATGGTTTGTTCTTGAGTATAGGGATCCCGCACTATTAAGAGGGGATCGTTGGATCTAGTGAAAAACTTGCTCAAAATCCACTGTTCCTATACTTTGCCTCCGGACGTCCGGTGCTCTACGGACGTCCGGTCCCTCTCAGCCGCCCAGACGTCCGGCTCCCTCCGGTCATCCGGTGTTCCTTACAGAGTGGTTTTTACGGATGTCCGTAACTCTCCGGACGTTCGGTACTTTCACAACAGAACCATTTTTTCGGGTTTCTGGACTCTCCGGTCGTCCGGGCTCCGGATGTCCGGCCCGTCTCGGACGTCTGTGTCCTGTGTACTGGGTCGTGGCTCAAAGGTTCACAGCGGCCGGTCGTCCGATGACTGTCGGACGTCCGGACCTATTTGTGCCTCCGGACGTCCGATGTTCTCCGGACGTCCGACCTATCCTGTGCATTTATGTATCCCAAAAGGTCACCTTTTCTCACCTACTATATATATATATGCCTTTCCCTTCCACGGGATAAGGTTGACCATTTACTTTGAGCCTAACAAGAACACTCCTCATTCTCTCTCATTCACCTACACCAAATCCTAGATCCCCAAGTGTTCTAGGAGCATTTGAGAGAAGTTCTCCAATCAAGTGATAGATCCACTCCTTCCCCTTCTTTGCACCAAAGGAATTCCTGATTTGAGCAAGTTTTGAGTTTCTTCCCAACATTCTTATTACTCTTGGAGGTTGGAGACTCCTAGGCGGTAGGAGTCTTTCGGAGAGGAATCAACCGTTGTGATTTCCCCCGGAAAAGTTTGTAAGGGTTTGGAGATCACCCCAAGGTCTACCACTAGTGGTTGAGAAACGCCTCCGTGGTGTTGTCTTAAAGGGAGAATAGGGTAAGCCTTCGTGTCGTTGTTGTGCCTTCGTGGTAACATCCACCTCTCTAACGGTGACTAGCTTCCCTCCAAGGAAGTGAACATCGGCATACATCCTTGTCTCCCGGAGTTGCGGTTATTCCTAACCCTAACTCTCTACTTGTGGTTACTTATCTCTTTGCACTTACTTACATCATTTTGTGCTTGCTTACTTAAGTGCTTGAGTTACTTGCTTAGTATTTAGTACTCACTTGCAATTGTTAGGCTCACCTTCATATTCCGCACTATTGCCTAAAATTGCTAAGTAATAATTAAAATTTGTAGTTCTACCTATTCACCCCCTCTAGGTCCATCTCGATCCTTTCAATTGGTATCAGAGCCTCGTGCTCTATTCTTGTGGCTTAACCACCATAGAGCGAGATGAACCCAGATGGGACTCCCTTGGTTGTAGATCCTAAGGATAAAGGCGAGGCTTCCTATGAAGTCAAGTCCTTTACGTCTGAGGATCTAGAACAGGCCCCTGCTAAGCAAAAAAGAGGAGCATGATGCTTCCCTTGAGGCCTTGGTCCAAATGAGATTAGCCACGTTGTCCACGGTGCTTGCACCACTCTCGGGTGGTGTGGCTTCGAGGCCAACTGTGCCTACTCCATCACTTGGTCAACAACCTCCTAGCAATGAACACGCCAGTGTTCCTTGGCTTTATGCAAGACCTCAGGTTGAGAAACCAAGATATAATCCTCAAGGCAAACCTCCTTTACTTAGTGCCACTTCCGATTTTTCTTTGTGGAGAGTTGCTATGCAGGATCATCTTCGACATGGGAACGATGAGATGCTGGAGATCATAGAGTATGGCTATCATGTGGTTGATCCAAAGAACCCCACACCAAGAGAAATATATGACAAGAACCTCAATGACACTGCAATCATATGTATAAGGAGAGGTATGGCTGAAAAGCAAAGGAGACCGTTCATACACATCACATGTGCCAAGGAACTATGGGAAAGTATTATAAGATCCAAGACTGGCACCTCTACCCTCCGGAGTGCTCAATATGAAATTGCCAAGGGGCAATTGCAAAACTTTTGTATGGAGAAAGGTGAAACCCCCAATCAACTCCATGAGCATCTCATGACTCTCACTGCCGATATTGAGTCATGTGAGTGTGACAAGACACAAGATGGATTCAACATGACTAAGCGTTTCCTTGTGGATAAGTTGCTTCATGCTCTTGCCCCATATCACCATCAAATGGTGTGGGACATAAGACAACACCATACCTTCAAGGAAATGACTACAGATGACATCATATCCACCTTTCAACTATTTGAAGAGTCGAAGGCTAATGCCAAAAACATCTTGCCATGCATGGTTCCCCATCATCAAAGGTCAATCTTGCATTGAAGGCCAAGCATGTAGGTGAAGATGAGCAAAGTGAAGAAGAAGAAGAAGATGATGATGATGATGATGAAGATTGTGATGAGATTGAATCCGACGAGGGCCCTTCATATGAAGACATGGCTCTCTTTGTCAAGAAGTTTAGCGCGGGAAAATTCAAGGGAAGATTTCCAAAGAAGAAAGTAAGAAAATGCTACAACTGTGAAGAAACCAACCACTTCTCCAATGAGTGCCCTTATGAGAAGAGAGAAGATAAACCAAGGTTTCCCAAGACCTTTCCCAAGAAGAAGTTGCCAAATCCTTTGAACTCCAAGCTCAAGAAGAGAGATGGAAAAGCAATGATTGCTCAAGAAGAATCCGATCCGGATGATGATAGTGGTGTTGCCGGAGTTGCTCAAGACTCTCAAAACACCTTGAGGTTAGTAAACAAGAGTGGTGACGTGGTCACCTACAACTACATGAAAGATTACAAGGGCAACGCTCACAAGTGCCTAATGGCAAAGGCCATGGTTGAAGATGGAGAGGACCAAAGCTCTTCTGACAAGGTCAAGGTAACTCCACGATCAAATCCTCCTCTCTTCACTCCATCCACTCCTAGTGATGAGTATCTTGATGCGGAGGATAGTTATGAGGATGATGATCTAGATGATCCTATGATTGCTAAACTTAATAAGTTCATGTTCTACCTCAAAGGAAAGAAGCTCACTATGTTTCGTATGCTTATGGAGATGGTGAGTAAGCACACCATCACCATTAAGGAACTCAAAACTCTCGTCTCTGAGGAAAAGGGAAAATGTGAAATCCTTGAGCGGAAAGTCCAATATGAGGAAGCACGAAATGATGAACTATGCTTAAAAATTGGTGCAAATATTGATGTTCACACTAATGATCTTGCCTCCTTAAAAAAGGCTATTGACTCTTGCGAAGAATTAATGAATGATAAAAGTAAGCTTGTAAAGTCTCATGCTTCTCTATCTAAGGATTGTGAGCTTCTATCCGTGTCTCTCAAGACTAAGGAAGGAGAGCTCACCGTTCTTACAAAGAGTTTTGAGACACTCAAGCTTACTTATCTTGAAACTCTAGCCAAGGCTTACTCTTCTCCTATTATCAATGTTGATGCTTGTACTACTAACTCTAGTAGTGATGTAGCATCTATTCTTGAGGAAAATCGTTTTCTCAAGGCTCAAATCGAGAAAGGTCTCATGACATGTGCTTAAGGGCAAAAGAATCTTGATGAGATATTGAGTCAACACAATGAGGTGTTTGCCAAAGAGGGACTTGGGTTTGACCCAAGCACAAGCAAGAATAAGACGTCCTCTCTAAAGTGCACAACTCCTCTAAAAGATACATTTGTAAGAGAAGGGCACAAGGAGAAAGGTAAGGTTGTGAGTGGGAAGGCCACAAGGGGCATGCCCACTCTCAACAAGCCTAAAGAGTTCATGCCTTCATCCTATGTACTTCGTAAGAATAAGGATGGAGAAGTCTTTGCAAAATTTGTTGGCCCTCGAAATGCATTCCGGTTCTATGCTATTTGGGTCCCTAAGACCCTTGTGACTAACTTGAGAGGTCCCATTGCAAAATGGGTGCCTCTAACCAAGTCCTAATTGTGTGTAGGTTGCCTTCTCCGGTGGAGTGCAATGGGTGATTGATAGTGGATGTACAAATCATATGACCGGAGATAGCAAATTTCTCTACGATTTCATGGAAGCTATTCAACCATTCATGAGCATTATGTTTGGTGGAGGTTCAAAAGGACATGTACTCGGTTTGGGCAAGGTGGCTATCACAAATGACATGTCTCTTGCAAATGTCATGCTTGTCCAATCCCTTAAATACCACTTGCTTTCTGTTCGCCAATTGGCTTCTGTTGGTTATGATACACTCTTTGGACTAACGGATGTGAAAGTCTTTAAGAGAGATACTCTTGAAGTGGCTTTTGTTGGAGAGTTGGATGGCAACCTTTACACGGTTGATTTCTCGAAAGAGAGCACGTTCCATGAAACTTGTCTAATGGCCAAGGCTAACAAGGGGTGGCTATGGCATCGCCGAGTAGCCCATGTCGGTAGGAGAAATCTTCAAGATCTCTTAAAGGGGAATCACATCCTTGGATTAACCAATGTCTCTTTTGAGAAAGATCGTGTGTGTAGTGCATGCATAGCCGGGAAGCAACATCAATCAAAGCACCCACCCAAGAACATAGTATCTACTTCAAGGCCCCTGGAGCTCCTTCATGTGGATCTTTTTGGGCCTCCTTCATGGGATAGTCTTGGTGGGAAAAAGTATGGGCTTGTCATTGTTGATGATTACTCAAGATATACATGGGTGTTCTTCCTCAAGTCCAAGGACGAAACGAAGATCACCTTCATTGATTTTGCCAAGCAAGCCCAACGCAAGTTTGACAAAGAAATCCAGGCAATAAGAAGTGACAATGGCTCTGAGTTCAAGAACTATACGTTGGAAGAATTTCTTAGTGATGAAGGGATTGAGCATCAATATTCTGCTCCATACACTCCTCAGCAAAATGGTATAGCCGAAAGGAAGAATCGTACACTTGTAGAGATGGCAAGGTCCATGTTGGATGAATACAAGTCACCACATAGTTTTTGGGCCGAAGCTGTCAACACCGCATGCCATGCATCAAACCGGGTCTTCCTCCGCACTATATTGGAAAAGACTCCATATGAGCTTCTCACTGGAAACAAGCCAAATGTCAAGTACTTTCGTGTATTTGGGTGCAAATGTTTCATCCTCAACAAAAGAGAACGGTTAGGAAAATTTCCATCCAAAACAATTGAGGGTATATTTGTTGGCTATGGATCAAACTCTCACGCCTATAGAGTCTACAACAAATCCATTGGATGTGTTGTAGAAACTTGTGACGTGGTGTTTGATGAATTTAATGGCTCCCACGGGGAGCAAGTTAATCTAAGTGATGTAGGTGAAGAAGATTCTTCTCAAGACATTTTGACCATGGGTGTTGGTGCACTTCTTCCTATGGAACAAGTACCTCATGATGATGAAGACGAAGATGAAAATCTCACACATCATCAAACTACTTCAACTCCCATACCATCACAAACTCCTATTGTCCAACCGGTGCCCTTAGTTCAAGTAGAATAAGATGATCAAGTTCTTCTTAATGATAATCTTCAAGAACAAGATCATCATCAAGTGCAAGAACAAGAAAGTCCAATCATTAATGATGAACCTCAACAAATGCAATATGAACAAGAAGATCTTCCTCCACACATTAATGATCCATATGTTGAGGACGTGGATGATGGACATGAAGTTGAACCTCGTGAAACTCTTACCTCTATCATGCCTCGAGTGGCCGGTCGTGTTGATGTTGCCAAAATTCTCACCGGCATATCGGAAGGTAGAGTCACTCGTAAACATTTGACAAACTTTTGTGCTCACTTCTCATTTGTGTCTAGTATTGAGCCCTTCAAGGTACAAGATGCATTGATGGACAACGATTGGCTAGTTGCTATGCAAGAAGAGTTGAACAGTTTTGAGCGCAACCAAGTATGGTCATTAGTCAAGAGACCATCTACCGAGCACAATGTCATTGGAACAAAATGGATTTTCAAGAATAAGCAAGATGAAAATGGTGTAATCATCCGCAACAAGGCAAGGTTAGTGGCACAAGGGTACTCGCAAGTTGAAGGTTTGGACTTTGGTGAGACCTTTGCCCCCATTGCTCGTCTTGAATCCATTTGCATCTTACTTGCTTATGCTGATTTCAATGGCTTTACATTACATCAAATGGATCTGAAGAGTGCTTTCCTTAACGGTCCTCTACAAGAAGAAGTATATGTGTCACAACCACCCGGGTTCGTTGACCCCTTTCACAAAGACTATGTGTATAAACTTCATAAGGCTTTGTATGGCCTCAAACAAGCACCTCATGCTTGGTATGATCATTTGAAGAAGTTTTTGCTCGATGATGGTTTTGTGAGAGGGGTGATCGATCCCACTCTTTTTACTAAGAGGGACAAGGGTGATTTGATCCTATGCCAAATCTATGTAGATGACATCATTTTTGGTTCCCCTAACATTCATTTGTGCAAGAAGTTTGCGGCTTCAGTGACCAAGAATTTTGAAATGTCACTCAATACGGATTTGAAGTTCTTTCTCGGATTTCAAATTCAACAATTTCAAGAAGGAATTTTCTTATCTCAAGCAAAGTACCTCAAGGATATTCTAGAGAAGTTTGGTATGTCTGATGCTAGTCCATGCAAGACACCCATGCCAACCAAAATTGCTCTCACTGAAGACACAAATGGTACTCCTTTCGACCCCTCTACTTACCGCTCTATGATTGGTTCATTGCTTTATCTTTGTGCATCTAGATCAGACATCATGTTCAGTGTATGCATGTGTGCTAGGTTTCAAGCTTTTCCTATGGAAAGTCATCATAAGGCGGTTAAGCATATTCTTAGATACCTTGTTCACACCCCAAAGTTGGGCCTCTAGTACCCCAAGGATGCTAAGTTTGATCTCATTGGGTACACGGATGCGGATTGGGCTGAAGACAAAGTGGATCGTAAGTCCACATCCGGTGCATGTCAGTTTCTTGGACGATCCTTGGTAAGTTGGTCCTCGAAGAAACAAAATTGTATTGCTCTCTCTACCGTAGAAGCTGAATACATTGCTGCCGCCAGTTGTGCAACTCAGTTGTTATGGATGAGGAAAACTTTGAAGGATTATGGTATCACCTATAGACATGTGCCTCTTCTGTGTGATAATGAAAGTGCCATCAATATTGCTGAGAACCCCAAAGATCATCTCCGCACCAAACACATTGATATTAGGTATCATTTCTTGAGAGATCATGTTGAAAAGGGTGATATTCACATCGATCACATTGGTACAGATTTTCAACTGGCAGATATCTTCACCAAACCTTTAGATGAAGCAAGGTTTTGTCGACTTAGGCGTGAACTTGGTATCTTGGAGCTTGACAATATTATGTGAAATCTAGTACTCATTCATGCATGAATCTAATGTCTTGTCATGATGTAGGCATATATTTAGGGGGAGGCATTCAATTCATGAATATTCTCACCCTACTTAATGCATAAAAAGAACCAACACTCTCAAAGTTACCATGGTTCTAGAACTATGGTGCTTTAACATGATGGAGTAGTGATTATGCACTCAAAGTTCAAATCTTTCCGTGTCATGTCACGTCTACTCATACATGGTGGCAGTAGCCACCACTTGTATCACTAGACCAATATTGGAATGGTATATGGATATTATTGATTGGGATAGGGTACTAGTTACTAAATAAAGAATTTTTTATTGTGGACGGTAATTGTCTTCTCCTTATCATGCTCAGGAGCACATACACTTGCACCTTGCCTCTTGTCAAATTCTGGCGTCGGACGTCCGTGGGTTCCGGACGTCCGTGTGTTTCTCCAATGCCGGACGTCCATAGAAACCCGAACGTCCGTAAATTCTTCTTTGTTGACCTCGCCTGGTCGTCCGGCCTATCCGAGCGCCCGTAAAATCCTCTCTGGTTCCCTTAGCTAGCATTGACGCCGAAACGTCGGACGTCCGTAAGACTCCGGTCGTCCGTAATTTCTTCTCTGTTACACTTTGCACGGTTGTCCGGCCTATCCGGACGTCCGTAATATACTTTTTAGTGCCGTCTGGCCGGACATCCGAGGCTTCCGGCCATCCGTAAACTCATCTCTGTCATCTTCAATTTTTCTGGCCCCAGCTCCGGTCGTCTGGACTCCTATTCGACTCCGGTCGTCCGTAGGCTCCGGTCGTCCGGTCGTTTTCACCGGCCCCTATATATAGTGCGCGGTAGGGTTTCAGAACTGCTTCCTCATCTCCTCTCCACTGCTTCCCACCGCCGCCGCCGCTCCTGCCTTGTGGCCTCTCACCGCGGCCGCACACTGCCGTGACCCTCGCTGGGGCTCCTCTCTGCTCGGGATCCGCTCTATGGCCTCGGTCCTCGCCGCGGCTCTGCGGTCCTGCTTGGCTTCGCTCAAGCTCCGGCGGCCTCTCTCTCTCCGGTTGTTTGATTTGGTCCGGTCGCCCGTTTCCTCCGTGTTCCTCCCTTTAAGGTAGGACATATCTTTCCCCCTCATGCATCTACTCCTCAGTCTATGGAGGGGTGTTGATTTGTGTCTTCTTTCTCCCCTAGGTCATGATGCCTCGGACCAAGCACTCAGCTCGCAAGCAAGTCGCCGGAGGGCCGGCTCGTTCGTCTCTTCGTGGTGGCTCCGATGACTCCCAGGAATAGGCTCGTCCTCGGAAACGTGCGGCTCGTCCTCCCAGCTCGTCTAGCGATTCCTCCTCGGAGGGGTCGGACTTTGAGGATGAACTTGAGGAGGTGGAACCGGCCCCATTTGTTGGTGTTCGCGTCGCTGCACCCAAGCCGGGCACTCGTCGTCCAACCTTTCAGCCTCCTCCTCCTCAGGTGCAACCCCACGGTGATGCTCGTCACATCTCAATTGAGCCTCCATTACCAATCGGCCATCATGTTAAGCGTTTCAACGAGGTTCCCAAAGCTTCGTTCTTAAATTGCGTCCCGGATGTAGATCAATTTACTGTTGTTAGGGATTCTCAGGATTATCGCTTTCGCACTAATATACAGGCCGACATCTTCACCACGATTGTCATCCCTAAAGGCTTGTCACTCCATGTCTGCATTGATCTTGAGCATATTCGCACTCATCCGGAGAAATATCCAAGAGCTATTGAGATCATTGAGTCTTCCAATCTAGCTGCTCCATTTGCATTTCAACATGATTTTAACCACGCTGCCATTCATCAATTCTATGCCACATGTTATTTTGCTCCTGATAACACTGTCACATGGATGACCTTAGACATTGCACTCATAGCGTCTTATGCTCAATTTGTCACTGCCCTTGGATTTTCCGACACTGGGTTCAAAATCCACAAGGATGACCCCAACCATAGGCCCAAGGGCATTGAGGTCTGTGCAGATCTTATTAGACCTATACCAACTTTTCTGACATTGAAAAACAAAAGGGTCTAAACCAAGTCTCCATTTGGTGCTTCCCATTCAACATCATTTATCAGTGTATCATCCGCACCATCTATCCCAAGATGGGTGACAAAGGCTCCTGCAGCAGCTATTGCATTGATCTCATGCATCACCTCTTTGCATCTCCTAAAGGGAAGATAAATGTTCCACACTTTCTATGGCATGAGATCCGCCTTGCTAGCTTCCAGCACAAGAGGGCTTTTCCTCATGCACCCTTTATTCAGGCTTTTATCGAGAGCGTAGCTCCTTTTCCCATTGTCTGCACTCATGTGCATGAGCGATGGGTCATTCCCGCTCACATGGCAGCTGATCATGTTCCTCCTCCTACCTCTACTGCTCGTCGCACCACCGCTAGTGTTCCTTCTCATGCTGCCCATTCTCCTTCCAGTTCTGCACCTTTTGGGCGCATTGCTCGTTTTCTTGGGAAGGCTCACTCTGCCATGATGAAGATGTTCACCTTCCATTGCTCCCAACACCACGATGTTGTCACTCGCATGGTAACTTCCAAGAACGCTCTGAAGGCTCGTCTGAGAGACTCCGGAGTGTATGATGTGAGTGACGATGAGCGTCTTCCTGTAAAGCCCCCTTCTGACTTTGGTTTCCCCTCCGGTCCTGAGTGGGCTGATTTCTTCGACGAGGCTGGTGGCAGTGGTGCTCATGATGATGATGAGGATGATCTCTGATGCTGCTACATTTCCCCCCATTCTTTATTTTTGGATATTTGGTGCCAAGGGGGAGTAGGCTTTATATGCATGTTTTTTTTCTAAGCTCATTATGTAATCAAACTTATTGTTATGATTGTGTTTAGCTTGTATTGAACCTAAACCTATGTTATGGGTTTGTCGAGACTGAGATTTGGTGAATCTATATGAAGTTTAATTCTTGATTATCTTGTGTATGAGATTTGGTTATATTGGGCATCACTTGAGGGGGAGCCCTCGTCATGTTTTTTTAGTATCTATGGTATCACTGTGAGGGGGAGCTCACTCGTTGCTCATTCTTGATTATTGTTATTGAGCTCCACAACAAATACTTTGGATTACTATTATGAGTATGCATCTGAGTTGTCATCAACTACCAAAAAGGGGGAGATTGAAAGTGCAATCATGCCCTTAATCATATTTTGATGTTGATGACAACACATATGCTAGGGACTAATCATGTTTATCAAGTATATCTCAGGATTATGTCTCAAAGACCGTGTGCATGGATCATGACTAGGGACAAAAAGCATATAACTCAAGAATGGAGATACAAGACATTGACTTTTTTTATGGTTTGTTCTTGAGTATAGGGATCCCGCACTATTAAGAGGGGATCATTGGATCTAGTGAAAAACTTGCTCAAAATCCACTTTTCCTATACTTTGCCACTGGACGTCCGGTGCTCTAAGGACGTCCGGTCCGTCTCAGCTGCCTGGACGTCCGGCTCCCTCCGGTCATCCGGTGTTCCTTTACAGAGTGTTTTTTATGGATGTCCGGAACTCTCCGGACGTCCGATACTTTCACAACAGAACCATTTTTACGGATTTACAAACTCTCTGGTCGTCCGGGCTCTGGATGTCCGGCCCGTCTTGGACGCCCGTGTCCTGTGTACTGGGTCGTGGCTCACAGGTTCACAGCGGCCAGTCGTCCGATGACTGTATGACGTCCGGACCTATTTGTTCCTCCGGACGTCCGATGTTCTCCGGATGTCCGACCTATCCTGTGCATTTATGTATCCCAAACTGTCACCTTTTCTCACCTACTATATATATGCCTTTCCCTTCCACGGTATAAGGTTGACTATTTACTTTGAGCATAACAAGAACACTCCTCACTCTCTCTCATTCACCTACACCAAATCCTAGATCCCCAAGTGTTCTAGGAGCATTTGAGAGAAGTTCTCCAATCAAGTGATAGTTCCACTCCTTCCCCTTCTTTGCACCAAAGGAATTCCTGATTTGAGCAAGTTTTGAGTTTCTTCCCAACATTCTTATTACTCTTGGAGGTTGGAGACTCTAGGCGGTAGGAGTCTTTCGGAGAGGAATGAACCGTTGTGATTTCCCTCGGAAAAGTTTGTAAGGGTTTGGAGATCACCCCAAGGTCTGCCACTAGTGGTTGAGAAACACCTCTGTGGTGTTGTCTCAAAGGGAGAATAGGGCGAGCCTTCGTGGCGTTGGTGTGCCTTCGTGGTAACATCCACCTCTCTAACGGTGACTAGCTTCCCTCTAAGGAAGCGAACATCGGCATACATCCTTGTCTCCCGGAGTTGTGGTTATTCCTAACCCTAACTCTCTACTTGTGGTTACTTTTCTCTTTGCACTTACTTACATCATATTGTGCTTGCTTAATTAAGTGCTTGAGTTACTTGCTTAGTATTTAGTAGTCACTTGCAATTGTTAGGCTCACCTTCATATTCCGCACTATTGCCTAAAATTGCTAAGTAATAATTAAAATTTGTAGTTGTAACTATTCACCCCCCCTCTAGGTCCATCTCGATCCTTTCAATCGGTCCCACCGAGATTGCAATGTAAACTCTCTGTTTCCCTTTCGTAACATTTCGGTCCCACCGAAATGAGTGAACCGGTCCCACCGAGTTTACCTGACCAACTCTCTGGTTAGCTTATTACCAAAATCGGTCTTACCGAGTTTGTGTAATCGGTCTCACCGAGATTACATTATGCCCTAATCCTAACCATATCGGTCCTACCGAGTTGCATGTCGGTCCCACCGAAAACCCTAGCGGTCACTAGGTTTACTGAATCGGTCAGACCGAGTTTCTCAATTCGGTCCCACCGAGATTGGTAAATTGTGTGTAATGGTTAGATTTGTGTGGAGGCTATATATACCCCTCCACCTCCTCTCATTCGTGGAGAGAGCCATCAGAACAAACCTACACTTCCAACTTACATTTTTTGAGAGAGAACCACCTACTCATGTGTTGAGACCAAGATATTCCATTCCTACCATATGAATCTTGATCTCTAGCCTTCCCCAAGTTGCTTTCCACTCAAACCTTCTTTCCACCAAATCCAAATCCTGTGAGAGAGAGTTGAGTGTTGGGGAGACTATCATTTGAAGCACAAGAGCAAGGAGTTCATCATCAACACACCATTTGTTACTTCTTGGAGAGTGGTGTCTCCTAGATTGGCTAGGTGTCACTTGGGAGCCTCCGACAAGATTGTGGAGTTGAACCAAGGAGTTTGTAAGGGCAAGGAGATCGCCTACTTCGTGAAGATCTACCGCTAGTGAGGCAAGTCCTTCGTGGGCGGCGGCCATGGTGGGATAGACAAGGTTGCTTCTTCGTGGACCCTTCTTGGGTGGAGCCCTCGTGGACTCGCGCAGCCGTTACCCTTCGTGGGTTGAAGTCTCCATCAACGTGGATGTACGATAGCACCACCTATCAGAACCACGGCTCAAGAATCACCGTGTCTCCAAATTGCGTTCGAATTCTCCAAACCCTTCCCTTTACATTCTTGCAAGTTGCATGCTTTATTTTCCGCTGCTCATATACTCTTTGCATGCTTGCTTGAATTGTGTTAAGATTGCTTGACTTGTGCTAAGTTTGCTAAAATCTGCCAAAGACTAAAATTGGGAAAAGGTAAACACTACAAAAAAAAGACACATCCGTGACATTTTGGGCCGAACGAATTTTTTTCCTGTCATATTTATGACACTTCTATGACGATAATTGTGACAAAACCCGGTATCATCATAGATGTGGTGGGCTCCTACTTCTATGACAAAAAATCATGACATTAAATGGGCTTTTCATCCTGGGCGGGCCGGAGACGCAGCTGCATGACATTCGTTGGGCCGTCCATGACGGAAAAAACCGTGGTAGAAGCGAGGGCGAGGAAAACTTCGGGGAGTTGCCAGTTACAGTGGGAGGTCGGGGGCCCAGCGATGCACATTTCTCTCATACACATATGTGCTGTGTGCGAGGCGTTGGCTCTAACTGAACCCGAGCGAGGTGTTGGGCTCTAACTGAACCCGAGCGATTGCGCTGCAGGCTACGCGTTACTGAACCCGAGCGATCGATCGATGGCTCTTAACTGAACCCGATCGAGCGATTCCTTCGCTAGTGCTGCTAACTGAAGCCGATCGATGCTGCTTCTGGGATG